>NC_135236.1:192324883-192624883 GCF_051348905.1 Ranitomeya variabilis
GTGACCCCTCCTCAAGGGGGGGGTACTGTTGTGGATTCTGTTTGCGGGCTCCCTCTGGTGGTTACTGCTGGTACTGGGTGACTTTGGTGGGTTGCGGCCTTTGGTTTCCATCTGTCCATCAGAGGCTGGGTGTTTCCTATTTTACCTGGCCTCTCTGTCATTTCCCTTGCCGGCTATCAATGTGTTCAGATGTGCTCTGTTTGGTTCCTGCCTACCTGCTCCCAGATCTTTCAGGATAAGCTAAGTGCTGATTTTCAGTTGTTTGGTTTTTTGTCCAGCTTGCTTAGAATGTCTCTTTGTTAGCTGGTTGCTCTAGTGGACTGAGGTTCTCCCCATGTGCCATGAGTTGGCACATGGGTTCTTGTAATCTCAGGATGGTTTTTTTTTATTAGGGTTTTTTGCTGACCGCTCAGTCCCCTTTTGTGTCATTCTGCTTTCTAGTTTTCAGCGGGCCTCTATTTGCTAAAGCTATATACATCATCTCTATGTGTGTGCCTTCCTCTCATTTCACCGTCAATACATGTGGGGGGCAACTATATCTTTGGGGTTAATTCCTCTGGAGGCAAGTGAGGTCTTTGTTTTCTCTGCAGTACTAGTTAGCTCTTAGGCTGGTGCGTGGCGTCTAGAACCAACGTAGGCACGCTCCCTGGCTATCTCTAGTTGCGTTTGTCAGGCGTAGGGCAGCGGTCAGCCCAGGTTCCATCACCCTAGAGCTCGTCCGATATTTATTATACTTTGCTCATCCTGTGCTATCCCTAGCCATTGGGGATTCATGACACTCTCCCCTGTATATATACACTGCACAGTACCACTCCTCCTGTATATATACACTGCACAGTACCTCTCTCCTGTATATATACACTGCACAGTACCACTCCTCCTGTCCTGTATATATACACTGCACAGTACCTCTCCCCTGTATATATACACCTCACAGTACCTCTCCCCTGTATATATACACCGCGCAGTACCTCTCCCCTGTATATATACACTGCACAGTACCACTCCCCTCTATATATACACTGCACAGTACCTCTCTCCTGTATATATACACTGTACAGTACCACTCCTCCTGTATATATACACTGTACAGTACCTCTCTCCTGTACACTCACTGGCCACTTTATTAGGTACACCTGTCCAACTTCTTGTTAACACTTAATTTCTAATCAGCCAATCACATGGCGGCAACTCAGTGCATTTAGGCATGTAGACATGGTCAAGACAATCTCCTGCAGTTCAAACCGAGCATCAGTATGGGGAAGAAAGGTGATTTGAGTGCCTTTGAACGTGGCATGGTTGTTGGTGCCAGAAGGGCTGGTCTGAGTATTTCAGAAACTGCTGATCTACTGGGATTTTCACGCACAACCATCTCTAGGGTTTACAGAGAATGGCCCGAAAAAGAAAAAAAATCCAGTGAGCGGCAGTTCTGTGGGCGGAAATGCCTTGTTGATGCCAGAGGTCAGAGGAGAATGGGCAGACTGGTTCGAGCTGATAGAAAGGCAACAGTGACTCAAATCGCCACCCGTTACAACCAAGGTAGGCCTAAGAGCATCTCTGAATGCACAGTGCGTCGAACTTTGAGGCAGATGGGCTACAGCAGCAGAAGACCACACCGGGTACCACTCCTTTCAGCTAAGAACAGGAAACTGAGGCTACAATTTGCACAAGCTCATCGAAATTGGACAGTAGAAGATTGGAAAAACGTTGCTTGGTCTGATGAGTCTCGATTTCTGCTGCGACATTCGGATGGTAGGGTCAGAATTTGGCGTAAACAACATGAAAGCATGGATCCATCCTGCCTTGTATGGAGCATCTTTGGGATGTGCAGCCGACAAATCTGCGGCAACTGTGTGATGCCATCATGTCAATATGGACCAAAATCTCTGAGGAATGCTTCCAGCACCTTGTTGAATCTATGCCACGAAGAATTGAGGCAGTTCTGAAGGCAAAAGGGGTCCAACCCGTTACTAGCATGGTGTACCTAATAAAGTGGCCGGTGAGTGTATATATACACTGCACAGTACCTCTCCCCTGTATATATACACTGCACAGTACCACTCCTCCTGTATATATACACTGCACAGTACCTCTCTCCTGTATATATACACTGCACAGTACCACTCCTCCTGTCCTGTATATATACACTGCACTGTACCTCTCCCCTGTATATATACACCTCACAGTACCTCTCCCCTGTATACTGTATATACACCGCACAGTACCTCTCCCCTGTATATATACACTGCACAGTACCACTCCCCTCTATATATACACTGCACAGTACCTCTCTCCTGTATATATACACTGTACAGTACCGCTCCTCCTGTATATATACACTGCACAGTACCGCTCCTCCTGTATATATACACTGCACAGTACCCCTCCTCCTGTATATATACACTGTACAGTACCACTCCTGTATATATACACTGTACAGTACCACTCCTCCTGTCCTGTATATATACACTGCAGAATTTACAATAGCTACCACTCATGTAAGAAGTGAAATCTGGCATTGTACTATACCTATACTTCTCTGCTGTATCTGGGCATCATGAATTGTGGTATGTGTTAAAGGACGGGGGGGGGCCCACTGAGACTCTTTCGCCCGGGGCCCTCAAAAACCTGGAGCCGGCCCTGCATGACACAGTAATGAAAGTGCAGAAAACACAAAAGTGCAAAAAAGACACCAGAAAAATAATGAGGCACCCTGCATGAACTATTCATATCCTATATAAGCGTAGTTCAATTGTACATATGGTGCAGACATATTGCTCACCTACATGCCAATCAGGAGGGGAAGTATCCCTATATGAAAGTCACCTGCTCTATGGCATTAGTCAGTATCACAGTAAGTAATGGTATAGTTTAAGGCCATAATGGTAGTAAATATAGGAGCCCTGTGATAGAAACAACTAACAACTATAATTATTTCACAGCATTAAAAGACCTCCACTTGTTCTCACGCAAGTTGATTTTAAAAAAACTGCACAGTAAAGGAGGGAATGATTTGGAGGGTTGGAGTGCTGCAGAGAGAGACACCATACGGATACTGGAAGAACTCCTCGAGCAACAGACCCAGGATGTTGAAGGTGGGTTCCCTAAAAATATTTTTCCCAGATCAGCGAGCTTCCCCCCTTGTCACTCTGTCCGGCGGTGGAAGTTTTTACCAAGTTGGTGACAAATGAACTGAATACTTTGTCCAGCTACCGCTGGCATGACAATTTAACTCAAATACAAAGGGAGAGTATTCGCCAATTACAATCTATGGACGATGTTGTGTTTAAAGCAGCTGACAAGGGGGGGAACATCGTGGTCTGGCCAACTGCCAAATATGAATGTGAGGTGTTCCGGCAGTTGCGTGATAATGAAGTGTATATTAAAATAGGATACAATCCGGTGGTGTCCTCTGCACGGCTCCAAAAAATCCTGATGAAGGCTTTTGATGTGGGGATAATTAATAAGAAAATCTTAGATGGACTAACAGTGCAGTTTCCCAAAATACCCACGTTTTACCTGCTTCCCAAGATACACAAGGACGCCGTCAACCCACCGGGACGTCTGATCGTGTCAGGGATAGGTGGTCTGTGTGACCCCATATGCAAGTTCATTGATCATTACCTGAAGGCAATCGTGGAAACATTGCCCTCTTATGTAAAAGACATGACGGACGTTCTTACTAGGGTTGATGGTGTCTTTGTGGATAGGGATACCATCCTGGTAACGGCAGACGTTGAAACGTTATATACTTGCATTAATCATGAGGATGGTATTCGAGCGGTCCGCTTCTTCCTCAAGGCCTCCAACCTGGACGGCCCTCTTTGTGAACTCATCCTGGAACTGCTGCACTTCGTCCTCACGCATATTTTATTTACTTTTAAAGACCAATTTTACCAACAGAGGCGTGGCGCGGCCATGGGTGCGGCCTGTGGCCCCGCGTACGCCAACCTTTTCCTGGGTTACTGGGAGAGGTTGGTGTTTGGTGATGCGGGGGTGGGGGCCGCCGACCATGTGCTATGTTGGCTACGCTATATCGATGACATTTTGATTTTTTGGCGGGGGACGGTGCGGCAGTTGGATGAGTTCATGGTTGGACTGAATTATAATAATCTTAATATTAGATTAACATATAGACATGATACAGCTAAAATTTATTTTTTAGACATCAGTCTGGAGGTGGACTCATCCTCCATCATCCAGACTGATGTCTTTCGTAAAGAAACATCAGTAAACTCTCTTATACATGCCATGACAGCGCATAGTCAGTCCACAGTGAGGGCCGTCCCGGTTGGACAGTTCTTGAGGATGCGGCGGATCTGCTCGACTGACCAAAAATTTGAAATCCAGGCCTCTGATTTGAAAAGAAGATTCGAACAGCGGGGCTATAGCCAGAGATGTATTAAATACGGCTATAATAAAGCTAAGTCAGTGTCCCGCAACTCACTGTTGTACCAGAAGAAAAATAAAAATAAGAAAGATGATCATATACACTTTATTTCGGTTTTTAACCATGAGTGGGACAACATGCGGAGTGTTTTGGCAAAGTATTGGCCTGTCCTGAGTGCTGAGCCCTCCCTGAGACCCTTCCTGACTGACAGACCTCTGATGACCCCTCGGCGATCTAAAAACTTGGGTGGCTTGTTAGTCAAAAGTCATTATGTAGCACCCAGTAAAAACTTTTTTGGTAACACACAACCTAGAAAAGGTTTTTTTAAATGTGGTCATTGTCTGGCATGTACTAATGCCCATCAAACGTCAACATTTGATTCGGTTGATCAAAAACGTTTTCAGATAAGAGAGTATATTTCTTGCAGCACTAAAAATGTAATATACCACGCGACATGTAGCTGCCCCCTCATATATGTAGGACTAACGTCCAGGGAACTGAGGGTACGCATTAGGGAACATGTGCGGGACATTAGTGCTGCTGAATCAGTAGAGGACATCTCAACCCTTAAAACAATCCCAAAACATTTTCGTATGGCACATAACTGTAACCCTAGGGATTTTACGGTTAGGGGCATAGATGTAGTACATGTTGGCATCAGAGGTGGAAATGTAAAAAAATTGTTAGCACAACGCGAACTTAAATGGATAGTGACCCTTGGAACCATGAAACCTGCGGGTTTAAATGAATCCCTGAATTTTGCCCCATATTTGTGAGTCATCTTTCTATATATACTGTACCTACTTATACCCCTCTTTTCATCCTGTATTTTAATTTGTGTTTGGTGTTTGGTTTTAATACTCCCCTTTTGTCTTATATGATATAGGCCTCTTCTATATACCAGGAATATAGCCTGAATTTGGGATCCTCATTATGAGAAACAGACAAAATGCTGATAAAGAGTTGAATTGGATTACTGACTGGATGCCTTTGACATATATACAGAACTCAGCAGATTGTGGATTCCTTTGTTGAGGAAATAGCCTTTATCATCATACCTATTTGTTTATTTGTTTATTTTTGGACTTTTTCATTTAGCTAACACAGAGTACAGACACCCCTGCTGTGGTGCGCATGCGCGGTCCTTCTCTCTGCGGCCGCCCATTCTCGTCCGGCGGCGTCCTGTGGTGGGTGCAATCGGGACCAGCTGGTGCCTGCTTGTGCTCAGTGCGGGATATGTCCGGGCGGGGGTGGGAGGACCGGGACCGCGGCGCGCGCATGCGCCATATAGACACAGCATAGGGGTAAGCGGTACCATGTGACGATCACATGGTGTGTTGTCATAGTTACTTAAAGGTCCTGTAAGCCACTCAGCCTAACACTTCCCCCTTGAGAAAGCGAGGCTCACAGCGGCGAAACGCGAGTCGGGGTGCGTGCTGAGACCCACCCTGCACTAGGTGAGACATGTTCTCTTTATGTTTCTATCACAGGGCTCCTATATTTACTACCATTATGGCCTTAAACTATACCATTACTTACTGTGATACTGACTAATGCCATAGAACAGGTGACTTTCATATAGGGATACTTCCCCTCCTGATTGGCATGTAGGTGAGCAATATGTCTGCACCATACGTACAATTGAACTACGCTTATATGGGATATGAATAGTTCATGCAGGGTGCCTCATTATTTTTCTGGTGTCTTTTTTTGCACGTTTGTGTTTTCTGCACTTTCATTACTGTGTCATGTGCTTGTATTTTTAGGTATTTTTAAATTGTTAGTATTGTTATAAATAAAAGTTTATTAATTTTATAAGAAAAAAGCTTCCTTTGGTTCTCTTCAATATGATATGGCAGATTTAAGGAGGTAGATAGGATTGTCTTGTGACGAATGGCAGTCACAAATATGAATCTGGAAATTGTGTTATTACTACCAGCACTATGTACACTACCTTTACACTATGCATATTACCATATTGTAGTCTATATCACAATACAAAATAAAAACCACAGGACATAGTTTACACTTCACATGACACAGGATATGTAAAAGACCCATGACATTATTGACATGATGTGATTGGTGTCTTCAGGGGCAGGAACATGACAGTATAGTCCACCACCCTTACAATATTACCTTTATGCTATTACTAGACTCACCCTTTTCTACTTTTACCTCCACCTTATCTAATTGAGTGCTCTACCATATTTAAACACACAGAGAAAAACTAGATTAAATGAAAAATGCAGTATGCCTTTTTCTTGCATTGACTATAATAGGGAACAAACATGTCACGTTCATAGGGACGGTGGGCGCCTACTTGATCCCTCAAATTAGGGGACGCCCTAGTCTATCCCTGTCTCCCCGATTACCCCAGAGGATAGAGATACCGCGGTCATGTACCTTGCTGTGCTCATATCTTAAACTTTATCTGTTCCCTCCCTCACCCAGGGGTGAGGCTGAAGTGTATGGGATTACTCTAACCAGACAGACAAGTGTCGACAGATAGGGATGAAAGAAAACTACAATCATAAAAATATACCCACAAAACAACAGAGTGGAACACAGGGGAGGGATAGGTATGTGAAACCAAATAAGAGAGGATGAGGATAAGCATGCAAACCAGTTCCAAGCAGAAATCTCCTGAACAGCTCTTCAACTGCCTACTCCAAACACTGAATTTACCTCCAACATCTATCTAGGAAATAGGAATAGAACTATCACTGGCATTTCCCAAGTGCCAGTGATGAGCATATATACCAGAGGAGAGTGGCTAACTCAGAACAGCTGAGACAATTCAGGATGGAGAGCTCCAGGAGATCAACTGAACTGATTAACCCTTGCAATGACACAGCAAGGAAAAAAAACTGCACTGTTTAATAGGATGGTGAAGCAGTTTTAGTCAGTGCAGGATTTTGTTTGACCAGACACTATGATCTTCTGGTTCCTTTCTGCCACAGTATCCCCATGACAAAACGTATGTAATGCTTCTCCCCCTTTAAAAAAAAAAATATTGTGTAGCACCATGATGCTCTATATAAACATTTAAAGGATTATTTTGTAAAACTGCCACCTTACCCTCCCCCTTAGCTACATCTCTGATGGGTTCACTTTACTTACATTTGTTAGGTCCTCATGTAATGCATTGAGGGTGTAAATCAATAATTCCTGAGCATCCTGTTGAGCGCGCTTCCCAAAAGGGGGATGGACTTTATACATTACAGCCAAGAAATCTTCTGGTGACACATACTGGTCTTTCCCAAACCACATGTTTGCCATTAGGTTAGCAAATGCATTCACCATTTCTTTTTTCTCTCTGTGAAAGAGCCATAAATATAGAGTAGTCAGAAATATACTATGAAATGTTTTGTTTTGTGTAGAGAGACTTTTAGATATTGACTAATTCACATGTCATATAAGGCCAGTCTCACATGTCCAGATATTTCCGGTACTGGAAGAAACGGTCCCGGAGCTATCCGTGTTTCCATGTGTGCAAGTAGGCCATCCGTGTGTCATCCGTATGCTATCCATGTGTCCATGTTTATCGTCCGTGTGCTGTCCGTGTATTGAAACAATTTGTTTCAATTTTAACCCTATGACTTTAAAAAAAAACACACGGGACAGCACACAGACAGCACACGGACGGCATCGTTGTGCGGTACGTGTTTACACGCACCAATTGACTTTAATGGGTCCCTGTGATCCGTGCGCTCCCACGAACACTGACATGTCTCCGTGTTTTTCAAACGGACACACGGTCCGTGAAAACACGCTGACATCTGCAGAGACACATTTATTTTAATGTGTCTACGTGAGTCAGTGTCTCCGGTACGTGAGGAAACTGTCACTACACGTACTGGAGCCACTGACGTGTGAAACCGGCCTTATAGCTCAACGGTTAGGTTCACATGACCGATGTCTCCACATATGTGAAAAATTCATGAATTTTTCTGATCAGATTTTGGCATCAGTTTTTCTCATATGTCAAGAGAACAAAAAAGTTTCTCCACTTTCTCTTTTCTGACAGTCCATGAAAATTGGACATTCGAGTGCAGTCTGACTTTTTTTCACAGACCCATAGAATTACACTGCCAATTTTTGGGTCCGGAAAAAAAAAATTGGACGTGCACAGCCTCATGGAATATCATAGTTATGAGTGCTTTCTGTGAAAACTACAGAAAGAACTTGTACAAGAAAATTGGTCTTGTGCACGAGCCCTCATCCTGAGACTAGCTTTATCCACCTGCAATATGGGTGCGTTTTACACCTGGTACTCCTCACCCGATTATGGGTCTCATCACTAAAACTGACAGCTCCAGAAGATTGGGAGTGGTGGTGTTGTTTTTTCTGGTCATTACATTAGTGGACAGGATGGGACTTGCAGTACTGGTGCACAAATCAGCCATATTAATCTGTTGTGAAAACTACCTCATGCCTTTCACACTAGCATATTTGTCATCCATAATTCATTTATTTTATATTGATTGAAATAAGGTGCTAATGTAAACCAATAGGGATATTCACATGGACTTTTTTATGTTCCTTTTTCAAAAACACAGCATAGCTATTTTATGGATAGAATAAACCTTAAAGTCTATAGAGAGTGCTTAAAATAAAGACACATTAGTATTTCAGTAGTATTCTATCAGTATTTGCATCATTATTTGCATGTATTGCTATTGTTTTCTATTGGGCAAAAATAGGAAAAAATAGCAATGAATTAAAATACAGCTGCAAAACTGATGGAATACTGATGCATCCTGTTTCATTATACCACTGTATTCTACATCCATATTGATGATGTGTACAATACGCTTATGGAAAGGGGCCTAGTTCACACAATGCAGAATAGTGCGGTGCTCTTTACTGTGCTTTATTTCTGTAATACGTTTGATGTACAGTGCCTTGTGAAAGAATTTGGCTCCCTGGAACTTTCCAACCTTTTCCCACATATCATGCTTCAAACATAAAGATACCAAATGTAAATTTGTGGTGAAGAATCAACAACAAGTGGAACACAATTGTGAAGTTGAATGAAATTTATTGGTTATTTTAAATTTCTGTGGAAATTCAAAAACTGAAAAGTGGGACGTGCAATATTATTCGGCCCCTTTCAGTGCAGCAAACTCACTCCAGAAGTTCATTGTGGATCTCTGAATGATCCAATGTTGTCCTAAATGCCTAATGATGATAAATATAATCCACCTGTGTGTAATCAAGTCTCAGTATAAATGCACCTGCTCTGTGATAGTCTCAGGGTTCTGTTTGAAGCACAGAGAGCATCATGAAGACCAAGGAACACAACAGGCAGGTCCTTGATACTGTTGTGGAGAAGTTTAAAGTCGGATTTGGATACAAAATGATTTCCAAAACTTTAAACATCCCAAGGAGCACTGTGCAAGCGATCATATTGAAATGGAAGAAATATCATACCACTGCAAATCTACCAAGATCCGGCCGTCCCTCTAAACTTTTATCTCAAACAAGGAGAAGACTGATCAGAGATGCAGCCAAGAGGCCCATGATCACTCTGGATGAACTGCAGAGATCTACAGCTGAGGTGGGACAGTCTGTCCATAGGACAACAATCAGTCGTACACTGCACAAATCTGGCCTTTATGGAAGAGTGGCAAGAAGAAAGCCATTTATCAAAGATATCCATAAAAAGTGGTTTAAAGTTTGCAACAAGCAACCTGGTAGACACACCAAACATGTGGAAGAAGGTGTTCTGGTCAGATGAAACCAAAATCAAACTTTTTGGCAACAATGGCAAATGATATGTTTGGCGTAAAGGCAACACAGCTTATCACCCTGAACACACCATCCCCACTGTCAAACATGGTGGTGGCAGCATCATGGTTTGGGCTTGCTTTTCTTCATCAGGGACAGGGAAGATGGTTAAAATTGATGGGAAGATGGATGGAGCCAAATACAGGACCATTCTTGAAGAAAACCTGTTGGAGTCTGCAAAAGACCTGAGACTTTCACAGAGATTTGTCTTCCAACAAGACAATGATCCCAAACATAAAGCAAAATCTACAATGGAATGGTTCACAAATAAACGTATCCAGGTGTTAGAATGGCCAAGCCAAAGTCCACACCTCAATCCAATCGAGAATCTGTGGAAAGAGCTGAAAACTGCTGTTCACAAATGATCTCCATCACACCTCACTGAGCTCGAGCTGTTTGCCAAGGAAGAATGGGCAAGAATTTCAGTCTCTGGATGTACAAAACTGATACAGACATACCCCAAGCGACTAGCAGCTGTAATCGCAGCAAAAGGTGGCGCAACAAAGTATTAAGTTAAAGGGGCCGAATAATATTGCACACCCCACTCTTCAGTTTTTGAATTTTCACAAAAATTTAAAATAACCAATACATTTCTTTCAACTTCACAATTGTGTTCCACTTGTTGTTGATTCTTCACCTAAAATTTACATTTGGTATCTTTATGTTTGAAGCATATGTGGGAAAAGGTTGAAAAGTTCCAGGGAGCCAAATACTTTCACAGGAAACTGTATTACAGATGTTCACATAGAGATTTGACTTGTTTTATCGTTGCATAAAATGGTAAATTCTACACTGGAATATTATAGAACTGCATGCACAGCAGATCCCTAAATTACTGCGTTTGTCATTCTGTGCACCCTGTGAGCAGACGCAGGCTGGCAGGTGACGTTCTGCTCCTGCAGCTTTATTGTCAGCATGGTGTGATCTGTAGCTTTTATCTTGCTGACAGATTTGTAATGCATCCTCTAAAGGTACCTTCACACTAAACGATATCGCTAGCGATCCGTGACGTTGCAGCGTCCTGGATAGCGATATCGTTTAGTTTGACACGCAGCAGCGATCAGGATCCTGCTGTGATATCGCTGGTCGTTGAACAAAGTTCAGAACTTTATTTGGTCGTCAGACCGGCGTGTATCGTCGTGTTTGACACCAAAAGCAACGATACCAGCGATGTTTTAAACTGGTAACCAGGGTAAACATCGGGTTACTAAGCGCAGGGCCGCGCTTAGTAACCCGATGTTTACCCTGGTTACCAGTGTAAAATGTAAAATAAACAAACAGTACATACTCACCTTCGCGTCCCCCGGCGTCCGCTTCCCACACTGACTGAGCACCGTAAAGTGAAAGTGAAAGTACAGCACAGCGGTGACGTCACCGCTCTGCTGTTAGGGCCGGCGCTCAGTCAGTGCAGGAAGCGGACGCCGGAGGACGTGAATGTAAGTATGTACTGTTTGTTTCTTTTACATTTTACGCTGGTAACCAGGGTAAACATCGGGTTACTAAGCGCGGCCCTGCGCTTAGTAACCCGATGTTTACCCTGGTTACCCGGGGACCTCGGCATCGTTGGTCGCTGGAGAGCGGTCTGTGTGACAGCTCTCCAGCGATCAAACAGCGACGCTGCAGCGATCGGCATCGTTGTCGCTATCGCTGCAGCGTCGCTTAATGTGAAGGTACCTTGAGAATTTGAGTGACCTACAGCTGTCTTGCTTTTATATTAAAATTCTCCACTCATAAAAGGGGTTAGTTCCAATATGGAGGCATGTCGGGGACCTGGTGCACATACAGTTATATAACATACCAGTGTTAGTTCAACGTTGGCTCAGACGTGCTATGTGGAACTCAGGGCTCTACTTTTTTTTGAGGCACAGTGACAAAAAAAAGTTTTATTAATGTATTAATATTTTTGTATTACATTATAAATTTGGATCTCTCACTGAAATTTAGTGATATTTACATATATCTTGAATAATATGTTTGCACGATCTTTCTTCCTCTTTGTGGTTTTAAACATGTTTATTTGTGTTGCGGTATTATAATATCATTTGGAGGAATTTTTATCAATACCCTTTAGGTTGGGGATAGATGGTGATTTTGTCTGTTACAAAGATTGGTATATGCTGCTGCTACATTGCTGCACAGTGCAAGTGAATGGGGTAGCGTTCAGACCTGTAAGTTTCTGCAACAAGCAAGTCATATGTAATCAAACTGGTTACGACATAAAGGAGTTGTACACTACTCGGACAACCCCTTCTCAATCACCTCCAGTGTTGGTGACGTTGCAGTGATGTCGGGCGCTGGCTCTCGCAGGGCTTGTGTGACAATCATATGTCACATAAGCCCTACAGCCAATCAGGGGTGCTTCACTCTCCCCACCCTCAGATAATTCAGATATCTGCAGGAAGTGAGGGAGCAGCCACATATCTGAAGGAGGTCAGAGCCAGTGCTGCAAGATCCGAGAGAACCAGTTCTGACTCTGCTGGAACAGAGCAGAGGTGATTATAGGTGTTATTTTATGATGGGATAACATAGTGATTGAGAAGGAGATGGCAGGGTAGTGGACAATCTCTTTAAGATGGCGAATTGCAATAAGGTGATTTGAATTTGCCTCAAATTTCACAAAATATTTGAATTGAACAAAAGTAGAATATGTTTGTAATTCGATTTGCGCGAATGCAGCTAAATGGTGCCTGGCCGGTCACATTTTTGCTGTATTTAAAATTTCCAAGAAGAGGTTAAAAAATAATACCCAGCCTTATCCTATATTCTACAGTCCGTTCACCAGTGTTGTCTTCACATTGTCATCTTCAGCATCTTCTGGTGCCAAAAGACGTCAGAGATGGAAGATGGAAGATGCTGAAGAGGACCCAGAGAAGTCTGCACCAGTGGCGGGAGAGAAGACTGAACTGGAGCATGGCTTTGTGACAGTACAGGTGAGGCCCTGTGAATATATACAAGTTGTTTAGTAGTTCTGTTCTGTCCATTTCAGCTTTGATGTCGAATTTGCCTTGGTTCCTGGTTCATACATTCCAAGTTCTGAACTTTATAATATCTCTGCACTTCAGCTTTTGACATCAGCGCCAAGATGACCTTGTGGCTTTGATTCTGGTGTGTCATGAGCATTGATCATTCTCAGGTCACCATAGGCTTTTCTTCAGTAGCTTGTTGAGTAGCTTCTGACCTAGGTGTGCATCTTCCAGCACTATATCAAATTCCTTTAGTTGCAATCTCCATCACGTTTTCCTTGCATAATATGGAAGTAGATTTCCATGCCTTACTTCCGCACACTAATGTGGCACCCGTGAAGGAGTCACACTGAATCAGTTGGATGTTGTCAATACAAATAGCCTCATTATCACCAAAGCACAAGCATGATTAAAAACATTTAAAAACAACAATGATAATACCCCCATCCATGTACAATAATACATCTGTGACCCTAGGACATGATACCATAGCAACATAGGCACTCATAATGGAAGTGCAATATGCATGAATAATGTAACCAAACACCAAAAAGTTATCATAAGGTCATAACAATCCAGCCATAAATAATAAAATAACAATCAAGTCAATATAGTTGGCTGAGTGCACATACCATGGACCCTGGAATGTGGGCGTCCCCTCAGGTGTAAGCTCGGTGTCTGAGAAAGATAAAACAATTGTCCAAAGAAGGGGGGTCACATAATGTGGCAGGAAGCCATTCCCCTGACGAAGCTGCACCGCAACAATACGCGTGGGACTCTCCCACACTCCCATCTTCCACGCCATCCATCTTATTGAATTGATTATAATTTGGATTATTAATTTTTAGAGCTGGTTATTAGATCCCACTGAATTCACAAGTATCAGCTATAAATGAATGTTACCTAGTGACAAACTTCTCAAACTGATGAGAGAAGAAATATTCGACGAGTGTTGTGGTGCAGCTCAGACACTGCACGACTGCGTTCATGTAACAAGTATTTCCTAAATTACGCAGGCCAGTCAGTCCATTTCTTTTTCTGTGTGTAGAGATGCCATAATCGGAGGCAGTTGCTCCAGCTTCACTGTAGTAAAAAAAAGGAAAAAGTTAGTAAGTTCTGTATTATTGGATTTTTCAAGTCATAGTGTGCGGTAGTGAAGCAACAGAAAGTTGCAATAAGGCCTCATTCACACCTCCGTGTTCCACATACATGTTGTATCCATTTTTTTCACGGATACAACATGTGTCCATTATAATCTATAGGTCTGTTCATGTGTCCGTGTTTTTCATGCACTTTGTGTCTTTGGTAAAAAACTGACACTGATGGTGAAAACGGACACACGGACAAAACACTTATGACACACTGCTCCAAAACACTGAGGACTCACTCATGGTAGAAATGGACACAGAGATGACACTGGTACCATTTATTCATGCACAAAGTCAAGCACGGAAGTGTGAATGAGGCCTAGAATTATGCACAGAAGACACTTACTTACATCTACTGTCAGATGGATTTATAAAAGTTGGCTAATTTGGTATGTTTTTTTTTTTTATCTTTAGGCCGATCCAAATATGCTGTGCAGGCATGCAGTCATATACATTGATATTGTCATTGAATTTAATTGAAATAAAAGTATCCTTTTTCAAGATCCTGTCTCTTGACAATACATAACTATACAATACCAGCTATCTCTTGAGATATGTTAAGCATATGTCAAAAAATACATGCTTTTCTCACATAAGGTATATGTTATCCTCATGGTGGCTCGCCCACACTAGTGCATAAATAAGAGGAGTTTTATTGGACAATGGGGCAGAGCTAATGCATGATCTTTTTCCACTAACAGAATCAGTTTGAAATCAGTTGAGACTCACCGATTCAGGTCTATGGGTGCGTGGAAAACATCAGACTGCACTCGGATGACATCTGAGTGTATTCCGATTTCCACAGACTCACAAAATGGAGAAGATGGAAAGATATAGTTTTCTATCTTCTCCTCATAGTCTACTATGATTCTGTCATCTGAGAGAATGGGATCACACTAAGCTGATGCTGATCAGACACTGATCCCAGTGTCAGTTACAGAATTCTCTCGGATGAGAGATTCTACTGACCGTAGCCTTTCGCTAACAGCTCTGTACATTCGCTCTTCTATCTGGAAACATTGCTAAATGACAGTGAAGTTATATACTGTAGAAGATGCTTTATTGAAATTTTGGATCCCATTAAACACATGAGGTGCCCCCCACTTGTGATCTTTACTGATATATTTTTAATATAGTGGCAAATAAATATAAACTTTGCTAAAAAATCTGTAACACAAAAAGCATACTGATGTATAAATCCTACGAGTATGGATTTATGAAACTTACATTTCAGAATATGGTTTATTTTGCATTTCATTTCCATCCATTCATTGACTGATTTCCTGAACGTGGCCTGCTAGAAGTATATTATGGTCGATCACTTCTCCATGTCATTGGGTACTGGGGTCTTACAGCTCATAAAGGGAAAGCTCCAGAGTCAGTATTACATCACAAAGAGAATTCCGAAAGCAATGATACTATATGTAAAGGCTATAGGGGACTATCAGAGCACCAGTGCGTGATTGAGAGTTTGAAGAGGTCAATACTATATTTTTATTTTGCTGGTCTGATACTGGTCTTGGGTCTGAATGTATTTATGGCTTTGATTTAAAGGGTCTGTCCATTCTCACAAGCAAAGTCTGTTGTGACTCTATGCAACTACAAAATAAAACAATGATATGGCCCGCACACCTTTACTATCAACTTAATGTACTGGTGCACAATATACAAACATGTATATAGATGATGTGTCAGCACACTGCGATTAAATAATGCATGAACTCCAATATAAACGTTAAAATGTAAGGTGCTTAGTTACCTCTTTTTGATCAAAGAGCGCAAAAGCCATCCAACCATATCAAGGTGTATCTTTAATATTGATGGTCGCTATCACTAATGTCCTACCTCTCCATGTGCCAAAACAACTAACCAGGCAAAACCTGAAAGGTGAAGTGAGAGAAAGCCAGGCATAGCTCACAAGTAAAACCTTGTCTGGGAAGGATGTGTAGATAACGGTGCTGAGCCCTAAAGGGGGTCACATTCCTATATGTGTATTACAAAAATAAAATAGGGACCACACACCTTTAGTATTAAATTGATGTACAGGTGCACAAATATGCTATGTGGCCAATATACTATGTGATTATACACTGCCGAATAGTGACAGCGTGCAATCCTGTTTCCTGGTCATTTTAACCACAAATGAAAGCCGTAAAAACAAAAGCCAAAAAATAATGGTGAAATAGCATTTTTTCACCATTTCATCATACTTTTTCGTTTTCTAGTAGAAGGAATGGAAAAATAAATGGTGTCTTTCAAAACTACAACTTGTCCCATGAAAGACAATCAGCCTTGATTTGTGTGCGTGGGGAGAGATGCAAGTCCAAGTTGTCACGGTTTCATAACTGACTGTGGCTTGGAAATGCTGTGAGTGACAGCTCAGTCACCCTATGGAATCTGGAGTGTGCTGGACTGTCAGTTTTGTGAGTGACAGCCCAGTCCTCCAATCCGATCCTGGGGCATTCTGGTCTGTTAGCATTTTGATTGACTGCCCTGCTACTCAATCTGTTCTGATCTGCTGGCATTTCCCTAGGTGCCTCCCATACACAGATGATTTGCTAGATATTTAGCTGGCATGCTGTGAGCAGCAGATTGTCAGTTGTAGCTTTGCTTTAAGTAGGTGTGCGTGTGCTTAGTCCTGTGTCGGACTTCTGATCTTGTTTTTGACCTTAGATCTCTTGTGACAATTCTCATGGATTATCCCTTCTGCTTTTGAAACTCTCTGACTTCAGGTGTCTGACACTGGACTTGGCCTCTGACTATCCGTTTGTTGTACTCCCTGGTTTTTGATGTTCCCTTCTGGCATTTGACCCCGGACTGTTTCCTGACCACAGCTTTGATTTACTCCTCTGTACTATGAGGCCCTCCTAATATCTGACCTCAGACCTCCTTACTACCCTTTCCCACAACTTGTTAGTGAGTAGTGACTCAGCGTCCCATGAGTTATGTGGCATAATTTTCTTCGTGTGTACCTATGGCAAATTTTGTTTAACAAAATGAGGGTTTAAGAAAAATGTCATCATATGATGCTGTGCCAATGTGCTGCAATGACAAGACCCTTCAAGCTGTAGAGAGAGATATACAGTAGATTCAATTGATAAATATGTAGAATAGGCATGTAAACTATTATACAATTTATAGAAACCAAAAAGAGCTTTATTGGTATTTTGTGTAACATTTTTGTACCTTTAATTTCCTGTATACCTTATTTTAGTTATTAGATATCATCCTAAAGGCTTATTCAGATTTAAATTTAATACAGAGTAACCAGCTCACCCTTGGATAAGTCTGCTGCAATCTTTGGCATGGAGGAAGCCACTCTTGCCCTATGTGGCACAATGAAAATGAAGATAAGTATTCCAGCCTTGTTCCAGGATCAGGACTGAGTTCTAGTCTGAAAAGTGTTGGAAAGGCATATACAATTCTGGGTATGCTTTAAGGTACCGTCACACTCAGCGACACTGCGGCGATATAGACAACGAGCCGACCTAAACTAGATCGCTGGAGCGTCGCTGTTTAGGTCGCTGTAGAGACGTCAAACACAGCAACTCCAGAACGATGCAGGAGCGATCCAATGACGTAACGGCGACTCACTTCTCGTTCTCGCTGGTTGTTAGCTCCATGTCAAACATTGCTGGCGTCGTTGCTTTTGATGTCAAACATGACGATACACGCCGACCTGGCGACGAAATAAAGTTCTGGACTTCTAGCTCCGACCAGCGATGGCACAGCGGGATCCAGATCGCTGCTGCGTGTCAAACACAACGAGATCGCTATCCAGGATGCTGCAACGTCATGGATTGTTGTCGTTCTCGTTGCAAAGTTGCTGAGTGTGACGGTACCTTTAGCTTTAGGATGTCTAGCTTTTTAATCTTGGTGGAATGAAGCTCACTATTTTTATCTTGAACATGGCTGGAGGACTTCTTATCTTCATTATTCAGATGTCACTAGGGTTGAGCGAAACGGATCGGACATTTTCAAAAGTCGCCGACTTTCAGCAAAGTCGGGTTTCATGAAACCTGACCCGATCCCACTGTGGGATCGGCCATGCGGTCGGCGATCTTCGCGCCAAAGTCGCGTTTCATATGATGCTTTCCCTGCCATTTTTTCAGCCAATGAAGGAGTGTGGCAGCGTGATGACATAGGTTCCGGCTTGCTTTGTGTGGCGTCACAGGGGGTAAAACCGCCATCTTAACGTTTGGGATATAGCGATTTGCACAGTGAAACACAAACTTTGGAGAGAGAGAGAGAGAAAAAAAATAAAAAATCCCCATTGACTTGCATTGGGTTTCGTGTTTCGGTCGGCCCCCCGACTTTTCACAATAATCGGCCGATTTCACACGATCCGACTTTCGAGACAGTCGGGTTTCACGAAACCCGACTCGATCCTAAAAAGTAAAAGTCGCTCAACCCTAGATGTCACTGTTTGTTGTCCATGTCCAATTGGGGGAAATGTATCACAAGGAGAATTTTTAGTCAGTTTTGCCTGTGGCTGTGTTGCCAATATTTGCATCAAATTTATCAAAGTATCAAACAAAGCATGAAATGTTACTCCAACTCACCAGTTTGGGTAATTTCCCGTGCGGTCGGTGGGCGCATCAAAACGACGCATCTGCATACATCTGCATGTCCTGCGTACCCAATGTTAAAGATAAGGTACGTAGGACGCATGTAGAAGCAAGCGGACCTAAACGGAAGACGTGCGGAAGTGGGTGGAGCTTCTGGGGCGGAAGTACGCAGCTAAAGGAGCTGCATGCTAAAAGTGCAGATTAATCACATGCTTGATGTTAACATATTTCTGAGCATAATTCAGGAGAATACAATAAACCTGTGCAACTGATGATGCTGTTCGAGGACCCAAGAGGGAGTGTGGCCCTTCACAACTAGAAAAAAGGTCAGGGACCTGAAAAGTGTACAATGTAATGTATAACTTTATGAATTTTACAAAATTGTGCAATATGGATTGAATGGAGACAAGCTTAATAGCGCTACTGGGAGAGATTAACAGATGGCCGGAGCTTTCCGTCTTTTGAATTGAGCCTGTTAGAGATCAGCCGTGATAGTGTAAGTATTCTAACAATGTGACTGATATGTTAATATGTGGTTAGTGCAGTGATAACTGTGCACATACTGTGTGTTTTTGTGCTTGTGACTTGTGCTGTTCTTGTATTACATGTTGTAAGATTGCACTTACTGAGTGTATTGGGGACACTCGCTTGGCACGGGATTCAAGCACTTAGGCACGGTTTTTCAACTTAAACAGTCCAAACGGTTTATTATGGCATCATAAACCTGATTATGCACAGTTCATCATATACACTTCATAGAACACAATAGGCAGCAACCGGTGACATTAAGTTGCAGCTTTATCTTTAGACACTTCATATTCGGCTTTATCTCACGGACACTAAACATGCTGGACCTCTCACTTCGTCCAGTTACCATGGGTGACTGCACGGTTACCCATATGCTGGGTTACCTTCCAGGAGCTCCTGCTCTACAGGCTGACTCCTGTCAGTACTCACTATCTCAGGGAAGCTGCCGAACTGGGATCACCGTCCCGGGCAATGCCTTGCTCACCAGGCCACCTGACAGTCCAGATCCTCAGACGGGCTGTAGCTTCCCCAAACGCAGTGCCATCACGGTCTCTGCACACGCATCCTATCTGTGCGCTATTCAGGATGTCTATTGTTATGGACTGGAAATTTAGGAGCGACATGCGACTAGCTCTGAGCAGGTGGTAACTATACAGACCGCAGTTCCTGATCTTAACACAACACTAGCAGTAGCCGTGGGATGTTCCTGTCACTCCCTGGACACCTTGTCACAGCCGGAGAACTAGCTACCCCTAAAGGTAGGAATAGGAAAGCTATCTTGCCTCAGAGAAGATCCCCAAAGGATAGGACAGTGTTGTGTATCCGCTTTTTGGGCTCCCCTGGTGGTTGCTGGTGGTACTGGTGACTTGTTTGCACTTTGCTGCTTCTGTTCACCTGCTTCCATCAGTGTTTGGGAGTTTCCTATTTAGCCTTGCTCTCCAGTCTTTTCCTTGCCGGTCATCATTGTAACCAGAGCCTTCGGTTGCATGTTCCTGCTACTAGTCTGCTGATCAGCTAAGTGGACTTTGTCCTTTTGTTTTGTACCTTTTGTCCAGTTTGCAGTTTTGTTATTCTCTGTAGCTGGAAGCTCTTGCGGGCTGAAATTGCCACTCCTGTGTCATGAGTTGACACAGGAGTCTTAAAGTAATTTCAGGATGGTTTTTGAAAGGGTTTTCAGTTGACCGTGAAGTCCTCTTTTGTATCCTTCTGCTATCTAGTAAGTGGACCTCTCTTTGCTAAATCTACTTTCATACTGTGTATGTCTTTTCCTCTTAATTCACCGTTATTACATGTGGGGGGCTGCTATCATCTTTTGGGGTGTTTCCCTAGAGGTAAGCCAGGTCTGTTTCTTCCTCTACCAGGCGTAGTTAGTCCTCCGGCTGGCGCGTGGCATATAGGAAGCCGTAGGTATGCTCCCTGGCTACTGTTAGTTGTGTGGTAGATTTAGCTCACGGTCAACTCGAGTTTCCATCACCCGAGAGCTCGTTCGTTACTTATATGTTTCTTACGTTCCCTTGCCATTGGGAACCATGACAGTATGACCGGCCTGTGTTAACTTATTGGCAGAAGAAAGGAGAGAAAAAAGAAGTCTGTAGATTTTTTTTTTTTTTTTCCTATGTTTGCTCCATAGTTGGATTAGTTGTATTTCACCTCTAATTACAGCCTTTGCCTTTCTCTCCTTCTAATCCTTGAATGGCTCTGAGCTCACCTGTTTAAAGATGGATCCTCAGAGTTTGGCTGCAGGTTTAAATAATCTTGCTACGAAGGTTCAAAATTTACAAGATTTTGTTATGCATACTCCTATTTCTGAACCTAAAATTCCTACACCAGAGGTGTTTTCCGGAGATAGATCTCGGTTTTTGAATTTCAAATATAATTGTAAATTATTCCTTTCTCTCAGACCTCACTCCTCAGGAGATCCTGTCCAGCAGGTTAAGATTGTAATCTCTTTGCTGCGAGGTGACCCTCAAAATTGGGCATTTTCATTGGCACCAGGGGATCCTGCGTTGCTCAATGTGGATGCGTTTTTCCTGGCTTTAGGGTTGCTTTATGAGGAACCTAATTTGGAGATTCAAGCTGAAAAAGCTTTGATAGCCCTATCTCAAGGGCAAGATGAAGCGGAGATATACTGCCAAAAATTTCGTAGGTGGTCTGTGCTTACTCAGTGGAATGAGTGCGCCTTAGCGGCAAATTTCAGAGAGGGCCTTTCTGATGCCGTTAAAGATGTTATGGTCGGGTTCCCTGCGCCTACAGGTCTGAATGAGTCCATGACAATGGCAATTCAGATTGATCGGCGTTTGCGGGAGCGCAAACCCGTGCACCATTTGGCGGTATCTTCTGAAGAGACGCCAGAGAAAATGCAATGTGACAGAGTTATGTCCAGAAGCGAGCGGCAGAATTATAGGCGTAAAAATGGGTTATGCTTCTATTGTGGTGATTCTGCTCATGTTATATCAGCATGCTCTAAGCGTACTAGGAAGGTTGACAAGTCCATTTCAATTGGCACTTTACAGTCCAAATTTATATTGTCTGTAACCTTGATTTGTTCATTATCAGTTATTACCGTGGATGCCTATGTGGACTCTGGCGCCGCTCTGAGTCTTATGGACTGGTCCTTTGCCAGGCGCTGTGGGTTTGATTTAGAGCCTCTGGAAGTCCCTATACCTCTGAAGGGTATTGATTCTACACCTTTGGCTTGTAATAAACCACAGTTCTGGACGCAAGTGACTATGCGTATGACTCCAGACCATCAGGAGGTGATTCGCTTCCTTGTGTTGTACAATTTACATGATGTTTTGGTGCTTGGATTACCATGGTTACAGTCTCATAACCCAGTCCTTGACTGGAAGGCTATGTCTGTGTTAAGCTGGGGATGTCGGGGGGCTCATGGGGACACTCCTATGGTGTCCATTTCGTCATCTATTCCATCTGAGATTCCGGCATTTTTGTCTGATTATCGTGATATTTTTGAAGAGCCTAAGATTGGTTCACTCCCTCCTCACAGGGATTGTGATTGCGCCATAGATCTGATTCCTGGCAGTAAATTTCCAAAGGGTCGTTTGTTTAACCTATCTGTACCTGAACATGCTGCTATGCGCGAGTATATTAAGGAGTCCCTGGAAAAGGGACACATTCGTCCTTCTTCATCTCCTTTAGGAGCTGGTTTTTTCTTTGTCTCTAAAAAGGAGAGGACTCAGCAGTTTGCTAACCGTCGTCGTCGTGTTGGTCCCCACCTTCGCGTTGGGGACTTGGTGTGGTTGTCTTCCCGTTTTGTCCCTATGAGGGTTTCTTCTCCCAAATTTAAGCCTCGGTTCATCGGTCCTTATAGGATTTTGGAGATTCTTAACCCTGTTTCCTTTCATTTGAACCTCCCGGCATCTTTCGCTATCCATAATGTGTTCCATCGGTCGTTGTTGCGGAGATATGAGGTACCGGTGGTTCCTTCTACTGAACCTCCTGCTCCTGTGCTGGTGGAGGGTGAATTGGAGTATGTCGTAGAGAAGATCTTGGACTCCCGTATTTCCAGACGGAGACTTCAATATCTGGTTAAATGGAAAGGCTATGGTCAGGAAGATAATTCTTGGGTAACTGCCTCTGATGTTCATGCCTCGGATTTGGTTCGTGCCTTTCATAGGGCTCATCCAGATCGCCCTGGCGGTTCTTGTGAGGGTTCGGTGCCCCCTCCTTAAGGGGAGGGTACTGTTGTGTATCCGCTTTTTGGGCTCCCCTGGTGGTTGCTGGTGGTACTGGTGACTTGTTTGCACTTTGCTGCTTCTGTTCACCTGCTTCCATCAGTGTTTGGGAGTTTCCTATTTAGCCTTGCTCTCCAGTCTTTTCCTTGCCGGTCATCATTGTAACCAGAGCCTTCGGTTGCATGTTCCTGCTACTAGTCTGCTGATCAGCTAAGTGGACTTTGTCCTTTTGTTTTGTACCTTTTGTCCAGTTTGCAGTTTTGTTATTCTCTGTAGCTGGAAGCTCTTGCGGGCTGAAATTGCCACTCCTGTGTCATGAGTTGACACAGGAGTCTTAAAGTAATTTCAGGATGGTTTTTGAAAGGGTTTTCAGTTGACCGTGAAGTCCTCTTTTGTATCCTTCTGCTATCTAGTAAGTGGACCTCTCTTTGCTAAATCTACTTTCATACTGTGTATGTCTTTTCCTCTTAATTCACCATTATTACATGTGGGGGCTGCTATCATCTTTTGGGGTATTTCCCTAGAGGTAAGCCAGGTCTGTTTCTTCCTCTACCAGGCGTAGTTAGTCCTCCGGCTGGCGCGTGGCATATAGGAAGCCGTAGGTATGCTCCCTGGCTACTGTTAGTTGTGTGGTAGATTTAGCTCACGGTCAACTCGAGTTTCCATCACCCGAGAGCTCGTTCGTTACTTATATGTTTCTTACGTTCCCTTGCCATTGGGAACCATGACAGGACAGCCCCCCACAAATATTGACTGTGAGAGGAGAAGGAAATGACATACGTAGTATGAAACAAGATTTAGCAAAGGAGGCCACTTCTAGCTAGATAGATAGTACAGGAAAGAACACTGTGCGGTCAGTAATAAAAACTAGAAAAAGTCCACTGCAGAGATATGCAAAAATCTCCACACCTGACTAAAGGTGTGGAGGGCAAAATCTGCAGCCCAGAGCTTCCAGCTTAGCTGAATAGATCCATACTGATAAGCTGGACAAATGAGCAAAACATAGAATGTGCTGAACAAATAAGTCCACAACAAGAGGACTGCAAAAGGACAAGCAAGGACTTATCTTTGCTGAACTGGACAGAGTGTCAGGGACATCCAAAAGAGCAGTGGCTCCAAGCAGGAACAATTGACAACTGGCATTGATTGAGGGATAAGGCCAGACTAAAATAGCCGAGCCAGAAAGACGATCAGTGGAAGCAGCTGCTGATGCTAAATCCAAGAAGCAGCTATACCACTCAGAACCACAGGAGGGAGCCCAAGAGCAAAATTCACAAAAGTGCTACTTACAACCACCGGAGGGAGCCCAAGAGCGGAATTCACAACAGTCTATCCCCATCTGGGACCGTCCAACACACAAGCCCCCAGGTCCAAGGCCTCCCCATGTGCTTTTCTGGTATCTAGTCCTACTCCCAGGACCTCCCAACACAGAGGCCCTCCTGGACCTGGCACACAGACCACTCAGGTCCATCCATTTTTTCCCATGTGACCCACATGGTCACATTATATACTTGTAGCCACTCCCATAGGTTTGAGGTGTGTGTGGCTAGTTCAACTATTACAACTACAGATATGCCTCCATGCATATCCTGAGGAGCACATGCAGCACCCCCTAGCTGTAATAGGGGTCACTGCATCACAAGGTATAATGTTCTATGTGACGTATGCTCTATACTTTTGTTACGTGTGCAGTGTTCTTATGTGACATGTCTAACGTGCGTTTTGTGCTTGTGTTATGAATGCGCTGTGCTTGCGCGATGTGTATGATGACAGTTGAGTGATCCGTCTGATGTGTGCTTGTGCGATGTGTCTGACGACGTGTGGTTGAGTGATCTGTCTGATGTGTGATGTCTGTGTCAAAAATATGTGCTGTGTTTTTCTGATGTGTGTTCAACATGTTTTTGTTGTATGACATCTGTCCCTTATAATTTTCCCTTTTATCTTTTTTATACTCGTACATTTATACAAGGGAAAAACAATAAAATGATAGTTATTCCTCCTTCGACTTTGCTACATTTGGATGCTGCTTTGAGCAGTGACATCAGTAACGTGACCTCTTATTATGGCAGTCGGAACACACTGAGAGTAGAGTGAAAACCAGAGTCAGGGACGAGCGGTGATGTCATTAAGGTTATCGCAGTTCATAGCCGATGAACTGCGGTGACCTTACTGATGTCACCGCTTGCAGCATGTGAACTACAGCTTGTGGGTACTTATGACGGGCCCCTTTGGATTATTTTATTTTTTAATGGTAATAAATGGGTAAAAGAGGGTCAGTGAATGCTTTTTACAATTAAAAGACTTTTCTCTGTGTGTGTATTTATTTCTTTTGACTACAGGATTAGTAATGAGGGTGTCTGATAGACACCTCCCCATTACTAACCCCTGGGCTTGATGTCAGCTGACATTAGACAGCTGACATCAACCCCAAAGCCATTACCCCGATTGCCATTGCACCAGTGCTATCGGGAAGAGCTAAGGCTAAACGCCAGATATTATTATTATTATAGCGCCATTTATTCCATGGCACTTTCCATGTGAAAAGGGGTCAAATATAGACAAATACATTAAACATGAGCAAAAAAAAACAAGGCACTAACAGGTATGGAAGGAGGGAGGACCCTGCCCTCGAGGGCTCACAGTCTGCAGGGGATGGGTGAGGATACAGTAGGCGAGGGTAGAGCTGGTTGTGCAGTGGTTCAGTAGGTTGAGGATCACTGCTGTCTGTAGGCTTCCAATTAATGCGCCAATTCTGAGGAGGCTGAGGGCTGGTGTTATTAGTCTGTGAGGGGGCCAATATCCATGGCCTCTTTCCAGCCTATTAATATTAGCCCACAGCTGTCTGCATAGCCTTTTCTGGTGATTAAAATAGGGGGACCGCACATCATTTTTTTGGGGTCCCCTTTTTAATAACCAGTAAAGGCTAAGAAGACAGCTGTGACCTGATAGTAATAGCTTGGGAAACTCCATGTTTATTACTTCCTTCCCACGCTATTAAGACCAGCTCTCATCTGTCTGCTTTCCCTCAGATGGTAAATAAAAATAAGGGGGACCCAATGCCATTTATTCCTTTTAGTTCTGTATTAGCTAAATACATGTACAGTAAGCTACACATGCACTGCACTAATTACGGTATATATCTCACTGACATCTTCCTATTTATCAATTTTGACGAGTCACGCTGTGAATTTACTGTACTTTGCTGATGAAATGTCAGGTGTTCCTTTGAGATGCGTGCTTAAAAATTGGACGTCACACCCATGGTCAGTGTGCCGTGTGATTTTTTTTCTCGTACCCCTTGACTTGCATTGGTGTGTCTCTGCCATTTTAAGTGGCCATATGCAGCATGCTGAAATTGTTTCCTCATCCCAATTCCAGGTGAGGAAAACTTGCAGATGAACACTTCTCATTAAATAACATTGTTGTGAGTGCGATGCGATTTTTTTTTTTCTCACATTGCACTCACTGATTTTATACGCAGTTGTGAGCGCACCCTAAGAGATAAGGCGCGTATACAATTCTCACACAGATGCCCCCTGTTCTCAGATGCCCCCTGGTATAATCAGTATATTGTTTAATGCATGGATTATTCTGGCATTTAGTATAAAATCGATTACACACACTTACCATTCTGAATCACTGTACATATCTGCATCTTGATCTTCATCAGAACTAGTTTCCTCATACTGGAAAACACTCAAGTGGGTATTATTTCCAAGTATCTCTTCTGATAACATTTTTACAAACCTCTGTAGTGAGAAATATTCACCATAGTTTACATGTTCCATTGAATAAAGGATGAAAGCATTAATATAAGAAAAATTTACTAAAATCCCAAACACCACCGAAAATGTGATTGGATTAATGTCTCTTCCATAGATTGGGAATATTTTGTATCCATTTAATATCTTTAACATCTTATCCATATGGTTTTCTTTATTAACAAGTGATCCATATTTTTCTCCGAGCTTGGAAACAAATTGTAGGTTTAAGCCCAGCTTGTTAAATTCTTTAAAAATTGCCTCATTTACTAAAGCTGAACTGTCAATCTGCACAGTATAATTTCTCTTACGAAATGGGATCAGAAGTTTGCGTATGATGTATAGGAATGGGATGCATTGAGCTTTCCTAAGGACTTCAGTAATTGAGTATATGTAGAAATTACAAATGTAACCAGTTTCCTTTTCCACCAGTAAAACAACTCGCAGGTCTCTGGGATGTTGGGATTCTTCAAAGTCAATTTTGTATTTTTTAATGAAGAGAAACTTTACAGGTCGATAACTTGTCCTAAAGTTTAATCCAAGTCGCTCTTGCAGCCAGTCAATTTCTTGAAACAAAGTTCTTACATTTTTACTTCCTTCTGCACAAAATAGATGGAGCAAATCTTGGAATGGTTGTTGTGAGATAGAAGTGAGATATTTTTTCATTGAAGTAGATGCTGAGTCTTTTGGAGATTTTCCATATGGTCCAATTAGGCCACTCAACAACAAGTCTCCCACCCATTTCAGTATGTCTGCCTGCTCCCCCTCCACCAGGCACGGACGTCCATTTTTGTGCAGTCTCTTAACATTCTTGATGATTATCTTTTGCACTCTTCCTAGTATCTGTTCATCTAAGAAGTGAAAAAATAAATGTTTTGTTGCTGTTGCTGCTGCTGCTGCTTGGGAAATAGTTTTTCCAAACTTAGACCTGTTACCTCCGGTTAGTTTTATTCTGCCTTTCAAATGAAAACATCTTCCACAGTGCGAGCAGGAAGAAGTGGCAATTCTAACTGCCGAATAATCTTCAAAAGACCATTGTACGCATGTTAGTGTGGCGACTGTGATATCCATATCCATATCCATAAAATGGATTGTGAGATCTCCGGAAAATCAGTAGATGACATTTGCTGACGGCCTTTGTTTATGGGAGTGGTTAGGGAGGTTTCTAGAGACGCCTAAATAAAGGCCACTGAGCTTTAGCAATCTGTGTACTGTACTCAGTTGTTAGAGCTACAGCAATGTCAACGACGCGAATTGTATGAGAGGCAACCTGACACCTTCTGCCAAACACTAGGGCATTATATGGTGGTAAAGAGGAAACTGAACTATGACATTGAAGAGCTAACTAATCTTTCTTGTGTGCCTTCCAGATATTTGTTGAAAGTTTCTAGCAGGGTTTTCGTGTGCCCTAAATCTGCTAAAGTATGTTGTAGAAGCAACATAGCGTTTTATTGTATTATTTTAGTGTCCTTTCTGATAAAGTTTTAATGCTCCTTAGAGGGCACCCGTCCGTTACTTTGATAGGCTTGCTGCCGTTGATCACTCCTAGCAGTGTCCATGTAAGGGCTCATGCACGTGTCTGTGATTTTATTGTTAGAGAAAAGTGGGGAAAGTTTCATCAGTGTTTTTTGATCAGTTTCATCACTTTTTTTTCTGATGAGGAAAAAAAATGTTTCCTCACCTCCTAACAATTTGTGAAAAACGATCAGCATTAGGATAGAAATCGAGAGGTGTCCAATTTTTTTCAAGTACACAAAGACTTTCATTGCTGATTCTGATGTGACACTCGGATCAATATCAGATATGTATCCATGATATTGCACTGACTACAGACATATGAATGGCCCAATAGACTATTATAGGCACAAGTGCTATCCGTGAAAAACAGATAGCACTCGTAAGCAAAAACCTGATGTGGAAATGAGCCCTAAGGGGTTTAGCACCCCTTATTTAAGGTAAAAAAAAAAACCTTCTGCCATATTGTGTTTTTGCTCCTGCTTTGTAGATATTGATAGATTGTCTTTATGTATGGAACTGACTGCCAGGAAATAGCTTTGGTGCTGTAATAGCAGCACAATATGTAATTGCAAGGAAAGGCACTTGGTGACAGCCAACACCAGAGGACTGCAGATGTTTAAAGGGAACCTGTCAGCAGGATTGTGCACAGTAACCTACAGACAGTGCCAGGTCGGCGCCATTATACTGAATAAAATGACACCTTGGTTGATGAAATCTGTCTTGTGGTTGTTGTGTAATCTTTATTTTCAGTTTGTAGTTAATGAGATTCTCGTGCCCTGAGGCGGGGTTGGTGTACGTGGTGCTCTGATGACATATTCATAATGCAGACTGCTGACAGGTCACTGATCCCTCATGCGATTATGCTGGCACCTGCCTGCAGAAGCATTTTTTGTCTCTTTCTTCAGTATGTTAGGCATTCATTATGCAAACTAGGGGGCAGGTCAGTGAGGAATCAGTGACCTGTCAGCAGTCTGCATTATGAATATGTAATCAGAGCACCACATAAACCAACCCCGCCTTAGGGCACAATAATTTCATTAACTACAAACTCAAAATAAAGATTAAGGAACAACCACAAAACAGATTTAATTAACCAAGGTATTATTTTAATCAGTATAACGGTGCTGACCTGACACTGTCTGTAGGTTACTATGCACTATACTAGTGCAGCGCCCCAGAGTCCTGGTCATTGCAGTACTGACGCTCCGCCACTAAGGGGAGTGATGATACGTCTGATGGCACTTAAGGAGTTCACCTGACCAGGTATCACAGTCACACACTACATTTCACATTCCAGCGCTAGGGGGAGCAAAAGGTTCTATCTATTAGGCCACTCCTCACACTTTGGTAAAACTGGGGCTGGATAGGAAGTTAGTCAGAAGCTGACTGGGTTCGATCCAGGCAGCACCCTGTGGCAGGGGGTGTTGCGGGAGAAGATTCAGGGGGGTCTCTGTCAGGGGTGGGATCCTGGCAGTGACCTAGCAAACAGAACAGAACGTTACGGAGCCGCGCCTGCACTCGAATGCGGCGGCATCTTAAGAGAGGAAACGAAGCGAGATATATTGTGGAGAAGTGAGAAACGAGATCGCAGCAAAGAGGAGATAAAAGCCAGTAGGAGTCGTGCCCCAAGATCGGCAACATCCTACTGAGGCGCGTAGCCGGTGGCCGGAACGCCGAGGAAGTATTAGCTCCAAGCATTTACTTCAGACAGCGGCAGGACAGTTGATTATAGGTCGGCTCTCTCACCTAAATCACCTAAGCAGACATAGGGGGCAATTGTGGGAGAGGGGCGATGCTAGGGTCCCGGAAGAACTCCAGGCCTACCCGTCATACGGGTGCGTCCCGTCCATATCATCTGGGGGGACGGAGAAGAACATCAGAGAGTTGTGAGAAAGAACATCAGAGAAAGAACATCAGAGAAAGAACATCAGAGAGAGAACATCAGATACAGACACAACAGTTGTGAGGACTATCCCGTGGTGCTCAGCAGGGAGGTACTACAACACACAGGCGCTAGAAGGTAGGCACTGATTTCCACCTGCAAAGGGAACTCTGGATGTGCCTTCGGACCGGCCGGTCTCAGCCAGCCCTGTTAGCAGTACTCTGGATTGCGGATCCCGAAGCCTTCAGTAAAGAGGTAAAGAGACTGCAACCTCGTGTCCTCGTCATTTGCTGCGCCTTGGACCACGCACCAAACCACCACTACCTTTCATTGGACGCCCCTTAGCAGGGTCACGGACCGGGTCTAGCCACCGTGACAACCCCAGGACTGAGACTGAGAGGCCCGGTACCGAGTACCCCGCGGCCCTGCGTCTGGGGGCGCTCCACTACTATAAGGTAGTACATGTCTTAATTATGTAGCAGGGGTTGGGGTAGCCCCCTCATAGAATATAAAGTAGCCCCCTCATAGAATATAATGTAGCCTCTCTCACGAAATATAATGCAGCCCTCTTCTTAGAATATAATATAGCCCACCTCATAGAATATAATGCGGCCCCCCTCATAAGGTATAATGCAGCCCCCCATAGAATATAATGCAACCCCATAATAAGGTATAATTCATCCCCCCATAGAATATACTGTAGCCCACTCATAGGGCATAATGCAACCCCCCTCGACAAAGGAATTTTATTACGAAACGTACGTCGGTGTGTGCTCTATGCTAGGACCTGGCAGACCATAAAAGGTATAAGCCCCTTTTATTTATTCCATATTATAACTCACTGCACTTCTGGCACTTTATGTATCACATTGCTTCTATTTTTTTCACTGCACTATTGCACTTTGAATTGTTCCTACATTGGAGAGGGATTTTTATTCATTTAATTAGGGATATACACTCACCGGCCACTTTATTAGGTACACCATGCTAGTAACGGGTTGGACCCCCTTTTGCCTTCAGAACTGCCTCAATTCTTCGTGGCATAGATTCAACAAGGTGCTGGAAGCATTCCTCAGAGATTTTGGTCCATATTGACATGATGGCATCACACAGTTGCCGCAGATTTGTCGGCTGCACATCCCAAAGATGCTCCATACAAGGCAGGATGGATCCATGCTTTCATGTTGTTTACGCCAAATTCTGACCCTACCATCCGAATGTCGCAGCAGAAATCGAGACTCATCAGACCAAGCAACGTTTTTCCAATCTTCTACTGTCCAATTTCGATGAGCTTGTACAAATTGTAGCCTCAGTTTCCTGTTCTTAGCTGAAAGGAGTGGTACCCGGTGTGGTCTTCTGCTGCTGTAGCCCATCTGCCTCAAAGTTCGACGCACTGTGCGTTCAGAGATGCTCTTAGGCCTACCTTGGTTGTAACGGGTGGCGATTTGAGTCACTGTTGCCTTTCTATCAGCTCGAACCAGTCTGCCCATTCTCCTCTGACCTCTGGCATCAACAAGGCATTTCCGCCCACAGAACTGCCGCTCACTGGATTTTTTTTCTTTTTCGGACCATTCTCTGTAAACCCTAGAGATGGTTGTGCGTGAAAATCCCAGTAGATCAGCAGTTTCTGAAATACTCAGACCAGCCCTTCTGGCACCAACAACCATGCCACGTTCAAAGGCACTCAAATCACCTTTCTTCCCCATACTGATGCTCGGTTTGAACTGCAGGAGATTGTCTTGACCATGTCTACATGCCTAAATGCACTGAGTTGCCGCCATGTGATTGGCTGATTAGAAATTAAGTGTTAACAAGAAGTTGGACAGGTGTACCTAATAAAGTGGCCAGTGAGTGTATATTTCCCTTGTGGATGTGTTATTGTTTGTGTTCACTACTTTGTATATTAATATCACACATACTTATTTGATATGAATAATTGAATCAATTCCTTTGAGGCTTTTTACTTGGACCATATAGCTTTATTGACTTCTATGTGACCCATTTTTATATTGTTTATTCAATTCTTTCCTTGGTCCATCGCTCTGAATATTTGAGATATATATTTAATCTTAAATTGTATTTTTATATACTATCTTATTATCATAACAAGGGCACCTGCTTTTACTCTTATGTAGTACTACTCGTTTGCTAAATTTGTGTAATAAAGGCAATTTTATTTGAACGCTTCAGTTGTCCAGTATTTCCTTCAGTCCGTTGTTTTGGGGTACTTTTCTCTTGGTTCTTCATATTTGAGTGGTCTCCACTTTCTTTCTCAGTGCACCTGGTAATTAGTGTATTAGCACATTTATATTACTTTATTGAGATTATATAATATTGTGGGATTTTCAGGTGCCACTCTATGTGCTGATTGGTGCCCACTATGTAGATATGTACATTCTATGTACACAGAAATAAATACAAGACCACTAATTGGAAATAAGCCGACTGCTATCTCTCCGAGCCTTCACAAGGGAAAAATGTCAATATCACCGGCGACTCCCTGAAGCAGACTGGGAGACTATAAACACCCAGGTCCAGGTGTGTCAATTTGAGCCAGTGGGAGGTTGCCACTGGGTTCAAAATTCAGAAGAATTAAGAAGGCGTCTGCAATGCCAAAAGCAGAGACCTTCTGCAACCAGATGCAGAGTGACTGTAGCATCTGACACTCCAATGACACCAGGTCTTTTTGAATCCCCAATCTTACCAATGTCCTCTTTTTTGCAGAATATACCAAACTTTTGATTTGACCACTCCTAACATTTCTGCTATATTTTTGATGGATTTCTTTTTTTCAATCTAACAATAGTCTGTTTCTCTTCCATTGAGAGCTCGCTTGAATGCTTGTTGTGGATTCACAGCAATAGCTTCCAAATGCAAAGTACACACCTGGAATTAGCTCTAGACCTTTTTCCTGCTCAATTGAGGATGGATTAATGAGCAAACCTGTTTTCACCTTCCTGACCCTGCCAATTTTTAAAATTCTGACCACTGTCAATTTATGAGGTAATAACTCTGGAACGCTTCAATGGATCCCACCGATTCTGAGATTTTTTTTCTCATGACATATTGTACTTCATTATACTGTAGTGGTAAATTAAAAAAAAAATTAATATGACTTGTGTTCCTTTGTGAAAAAACAGAAATTTGGTAAAAATTTCACAATTTTCAAACTTTTAATTTTTATATCCTTAAATCAGAGAGTCATATCGTACAAAATAGTTGATAAATAACATTTCCCACATGTCTTCTTTACATCCGCACAATTTTTGAAACATAATTTTTTTTCTTTGGAAGTTATAAGGGTTAAAAATTGACCAGTGACTTCTCATTTTTACAACAAAATTTGCAAAAACATTTTTTTAGGGACCACTTCACATTTGAAGTGACATTGAGGGGCCTATATGACAGAAAATACCCTAAACTGACACCATTCTAAAAACTGCACCCCTGAAGGTACTCACAACAACATTCAAGAAGTTTATTAACCCTTCAGGTGCTTCACAGGAATTTTTAGAATGTGGAAGGAAAAAATAAACATTTACATTTCTTTCACAAAAATGTTCCATTAGATCTATTTTTTTTTTTAATTTTGCAAGGGTAACAGGAGAAAGTGGACCATACAACTTGTTGTGCAATTTCTCTTGAGCATGCTGATACCCCATATGTGGGGAAAATCTACTGTTTGGGCACATGGCAGGGCTCGGAAGAGAAGGAGCACCATTTCATTTTTTGAATGTAAAATTTGCTGGCATAATTAGCGGGCGCCATGTCAAATTTGGAGATCCCCTGATGTGCCTAAACAGTGGAAACCCCCCACAAGTGACACCATTTTGGAAACTAGACCTCTTAGGGAACTTATCTAGATGTGTTTTGAACACCTTGAATCCCCAGGGGCTTCAGAGAACTTTATAACGTTAAGCCATGAAAATAAAAAAATAACATTTTTCCCGCAAAAATCTTTTTTAGCTCCAAATTTTGTATTTTCACAAGGGTAACACAAGAAAATGGACCTCAAAATTTGTTATGCAACTTATTTGTGCTGTATCCAGATTGTAATAAATCAAGGTTTGAATTGCACCCTATGGTCCTGCATTCAAGTCTACGGACGCTGAGTATGGAAATGCTCCTGTCTGCTCCTCATCTTGGAATACGGAGGTAGGAACTTTTTCACAGCCTGTTATCAGTTAGCTATACCTCCATTTGCCTTATGTGGAGACAGAACAGTCAGCAATCGCCTTAGAGTCCAATCATGGTGTCTGCCCTATGCCTGCACATCACACTGCAGCTGCTCCTCACACAGGAATCTCCCTAGCAACAGGCCTGTCTGAGGAGAAGCACAGCTGTCTGTGTAAGGCCATGTTCACACTTTGCGGGTTTTACCGCGGACCCGCAGCGTTTCTGCAGCTGCGGGTCCGCAGCAGTTTCCATAGCGTTTACAGTTACATGTAAACCCTATGGAAACAGCAATCCGCTGTGCACATGCTGCGGGAAAAACCGCGCAGAAACGCAGCGGTTTACATTCCGCAGCATGTCACTTCTTTGTGCAGAATTGCTGCGATTCTGCACCCATAGGAATGCATTGATCCGCTAACTTCCCGCATGGGGCTGTTCCCACGATGCGGGAAGTAAGCGGGTCATGTGCAGATGGTACCCGGGGCAGAGGAGAGGAGACTCTCCTCCAGGCCCTGGGAACCATATTTGTGTAAAAAAAAAGAAATAAAATAAAAAAATAATGATATACTCAGCTCTCAGCACTGCACGCGGCCGTCCGGTCGCTGGGTTGCTGTGCGAGCAGGACCTGCAGTGATGTCGCGGTCACATGACCGTGACATCGCGGTCACATGACCGCGACGTCACGAAGGTCCTTCTCGCACAGCATCTTTGGAACCGGACCGCCGCGTGCAGCGCCGAGGAGATCGTGACGTCAGAGGGTGAGTAACCATTTTTTTTATTTTTAACATTACTATTGATGCTGCATATTGCTGCATATGCAGCATCAATAGTATAGGAGTAAACCCGCAGCGGAAACCGCAAAACAAACCGCGATAAATCTGCAGGGATAACCGCAGCAGTTTTGCCCTGCAGATTTATCAAATCCGCTGCGGGAGAACCCGGAGAGACCCTTCCTACGTGTGCACATAGCCTAAGGGGTTACAGAGACTGGCTTATCCCCTAAACACATCCCGACTAAATGATGTTAAAAGTAGTGAAATATAAATGCCCTACTCTGTATATATCTGGTTAAATATCTTAATGCTGCGATGTGTCCATTGTATATAAGGAAAGTGCAGTACTCAAGTTAGCCCACTAGAGGGGGGCATTTTAGCACACTTAGATTAGGATAGGAATAGGAGCTTAGTATAATAAATAGTTAACATAGGAGGGGCCAGCTGTGGGTAAGACAAGAATATTTCCTGATTATAGTTCAGTGAAGACTGGGAGCTGACACAGCTCAGAGGGCCAGGGAGCCCCAGGTGTCCCAAAGGGCTTAAGAGCCCAGGACAGAGCAGCAGCCATGCAACATTCTATGAAAAGGGCCCAGCCGTCCAGTGCCAGTGTGTCCGCAAGTTATAGCTAAAGAATTGCAGCAGCATTAACATGCAGGTCGCTCCAGAATGTGTCAGTTTTCTATGTGGGTAGACGACCTTCTGTCTGGTGCGAAACATAGAAGGAACTCCTAAGAGTGGTCCAGATTCAAAGAAATAATGATGTGCACTCACCGGTCCCATAAAATGCTTTCCTTTATTTGGACATTAAGCGGTTACAGACGAGGAGAAGCGTGTAGGTAAAATGGACGACAGCTGTTTTGCGCAAATGCGCTTCTACAGGTCCCAATGGGACATTGTTTATATGTGTCAGGAGGCCAAGGCGTACTTAACCAGATATGCTCAGCCACAACTACGGCCCTGGCGCTTCCCCTCACATCTGCAATAATCTTCACTCTCCGATACGTCTTCTGAAAACTTCACCATGATGTTCTCAGGCAGGTCTGCATGAACTCTTTTCTTGCACAAGTAAAGAACAGTTTATGCATGTGCAGCTTTCTGCATATATTACCACAGACTGCTATAACACTTCCCCCATAGCAACAGTCACCCAGACTGAAACCCTGCAATTTACCCAAGATATTATTGGAGTCACAGGAGTTGTGCAGTAACTTTCGGCACCCAAATTCAAAATGGACGACAAACATCCTAGGCAATTCCCCGGCGCTGAAATAGATCAAGCGCAGCCTGACTCTGAACATTATGAAGAGCAGGAAGCAGAGCCCATACCTAGAACAGATCAAACTGCACAGCCAATAGGCTCTCTCAGACCAACGCTAAAGGCCACAGAAAATTACCATGCCACAAAACATGAGCTCAGTGATAATCTAGAACAGTTATGGGAATGAGTCTCCTCCCTCATGTCAAGCGTCCAACACTACAAAAATGAAGCAGTAAATTTACGGGACACTATTAAATGGCTGGACACAGCTCACGGAAGATACAAGAGGCTGTTTGCAAAGTATGCTACCTTTCCAAAAGAGTCTAATATCGATGAAGCCTTGTCAGAGCTAAGCAAGGCAGAATCAACAGAAAGGGAAAGATAAAGATAAAGCAGAACTCCACCTCACTGATTTGCAAGAAACCGGATCGCATAGGTCAGATTCATATAAACATTCTGCTCAGTCATACAGATCATCTTGCTCAAGAAGTTCAGCCCTGAGTGACAGTATGCTAGTGGCCTGTAGGTAACTATTTTTAACAGCAAACTGGTGTCAATAACTTCGCTAACACACTGCAAGAAAATTTAAATGGAGGCCAGAAATGGCAGAATTTTGAGCACAATTATATGTGATCTGTGTGACGGACAAACCCCAGTTTTAAATAGCTGGCCTGTAGGTAACTATTTTTACCAGCAAACTGATGTCAATAGCTTCGCTAACACACTGCAACAAAATTTAAATGGAGGCAAGAAATGGCAGAATTTTGAGTGCCATTATATGTGATCCGTGTGACGGACAAACCACAATTTTAAATACCGTATTTTTCGCTTTGTAAGATGCACTTTATTTCCCCCAAATTTGAGGGGGAAATGGGGGTGCGTCTTACAAAGCGGATATACCACTTACCATTACCGGCTGGGATGAGGGTGTGTCCGCCGCCGCTGCCGCTGCCCAGGGTGTCCGCTGCTGCCGAGGATAATGCTGGAGTCTCCGGTGCTGCGGGGGGCTCTGCCCACATTTTGTGAAAGGCCAGAGCCCCCCAGCAGTTCATCCATGCTTTCCTGTGCGACGGACTCCGGGAAAACCAAGATCTCGGGAGATGAGATTTCAGCGCTGAGATCTCATCTCTCAAGATCTTGATCCCAAGATCTCCATCTGCGCATGCGCCGCCTCCCGTGTTATGATCCGGTGACCGTGGAGCCGCATGAGACTTTCTCAGGAGTAGGTGGAACCTATACTGACCGCAATCCCTAAACTGACACCGCAACTAGAAGTAGCCGTGGGATGTACCTAACAATCCTAGACACCTCGACACAGCCGGAGGACTAAATACCCCTATAGATGGAAATGGGAATCCTATCTTGCCTCAGAGCAGAACCCCAAAAGATAGACAGCCCCCCACAAATATTGACTGTGAGTATTAGAGGAAAGACACACGCAGGCAGAAAACAGGGTTTAGCAAAAGAGGCCACTCTAGCTAAATAGGAAAGGATAGGACAGAATGCTAAGCGGTCAGTAATAAAACCCTGAAAATATCCACAGCAGATAATACAACAATTCCACATCTAACTAAAGACATGGAACGTATATCTGCATCTCCTGAGAATCCAACTTGACTGGAAAAATCCTGGCACAGTCTAAGCTGGACAAGAAAAAACAATGAATAGCACTGATCTGTAAAGCACACAGCGTGTGTGCTGCAGAAACAAAAACCAGACACTTATCTTTGCTGAATTGGCAGCGGGGCAGGAGGAACCAGACTGAGATCCAAACCTTCCAAGAACAATGGACAACTGGCCAGGAGTAATGAATCCTGCAACCTTAAATCCCCCAGTCAGCACTGCAATCAGCAGGGACACCTGCCCAGGATTGCAACCCAGGGACAACTGCATTACCACCAACAACCACCGGAGGGAACCCAAGAGCAGAATTCACAACAGTACCCCCCCTTGAGGAGGGGTCACCGAACCCTCACCAGAGCCCCCAGGCCAATCAGGACGAGCCAGATGAAAGGCACGAACCAAATCAGCAGCATGGACATCAGAGGCAAAAAAACAAGAATTATCCTCCTGGCCATAACCCTTCCATTTGACAAGGTACTGAAGCCTCCGCCTCGAAAAGCGAGAATCCAAAATCTTTTCAACCACATACTCCAACTCCCCATCAACCAACACCGGGGCCGGAGGATCAACAGAGGGAACAAAGGGCACCACATTTTCCGCAATAAAGATCTATGGAAGACATTATGGATAGCAAAAGAGGCCGGAAGCGCCAATCGAAAAGACACCGGATTAATAATCTCAGAAATCCTATAAGGACCAATAAACCGAGGCTTAAACTTAGGGGAAGAAACCTTCATAGGAACATGACGGGAAGACAACCAAACCAGATCCCCAACCCAAAGCCGGGAACCAACACACCGACGACGGTTAGCAAAACGTTGAGCCTCCTTCTGAGACAACACCAAATTGTCCACCACATGAGCCCAAATCTGCTGCAACCTGTCAACCACAGAATCCACACCAGGACAGTCAGAAGGCTCAACCTGCCCTGAAGAAAAACGAGGATGAAAACCAAAATTACAAAAGAAGGGCGAAACCAAAGTAGCCGAACTAGCCCGATAATTAAGGGCAAACTCGGCCAATGGCAAGAAAGCCACCCAATCATCCTGATCAGCAGACACAAAGCATCTCAAATAAGTCTCCAGGGTCTGATTAGTTCGCTCGGTTTGGCCATTTGTCTAAGGATGAAATGCGGAAGAAAAAGACAAATCAATTCCCAGCCTAGCACAAAAGGCCCGCCAAAACCTAGAAACAAACTGGGAACCTCTGTCGGACACAATATTCTCCGGAATACCATGCAAACGAACTACATGCTGAAAAAACAACGGAACCAAATCTGAAGAGGAAGGCAATTTAGGCAAAGGCACCAAATGAACCATCTTAGAGAACCGGTCACAAACCACCCAGATAACCGACATCCTCTGGGAAACCGGAAGATCAGAAATAAAATCCATAGAAATATGCGTCCAGGGCCTCTCAGGGACCGGCAATGGCAAAAGCAACTCACTAGCATGGGAACAACAAAGCTTGGCCCGCGCACACGTCCCACAGGACTGCACAAAAGAACGCACATCACGTGATAAAGAAGGCCACCAAAATGACCTACCAACCAAATCTCTGGTACCAAAAATACCAGGATGGTCAGCCAACACAGAACAATGAACCTCAGAAATCACTCTACTAGTCAATCTGTCAGGAACAAACAATTTCCCCACCGGACAGCGGTCAGGTTTGTCAGCCTGAAATTCCTGAAGAACCCGTCGTAAATCAGGGGAAATGGCAGAGAGGACCACCCTTTCTTTCAGAATGCCGACCGGTTCAAGGACCTCAGGAGAATCAGGCAAAAAACTCCGGGAGAGGGCATCAGCCTTAATATTCTTAGAACCCGGAAGATACGAGACCACGAAATCAAAAAGGGAAAAAAACAAGGACCATCGAGCCTGTCTAGGATTCAGCCGTCTGGCAGACTCGAGGTAAATCAGATTCTTATGATCGGTCAAGACCACAATACGGTGCTTAGCTCCCTCAAGCCAATGTCGCCACTCCTCAAATGCCCACTTCATAGCCAACAATTCCCGGTTGTCAACATCATAATTGCGTTCGACAGGCAAAAACTTACGGGAAAAGAAGGCACACTGTTTCATCAAGGAACCAACAGGATCCCTCTGGGACAAAATGGCCCCTGCGCCAATCTCAGAAGCGTCAACCTCAACCTGAAACGGAAGAGAAACATCCGGTTGACACAACACCGGGGCAGAAGTAAATCGGCGTTTAAGCTCCTGAAAGGCAGAGACAGCTGCAGAGGACCAATTCGCCACATCAGCGCCTTTCTTCATCAAATCGATCAAGGGTTTAACCACGCTGGAGAAGCCAGCAATGAAACGGCGATAAAAATTAGCAAAGCCCAAACATTTCTGAAGGCTCTTCACAGATGTGGGTTGAATACCATCATGAATGGCCTGAACCTTAACCGGATCCATCTCGATAGATGAGGGAGAAAAAATGAAGCCCAAAAAAGAAACCTTCTGCACTCCAAATGGACACTTAGACCCCTTCACAAACAAAGCATTATCACGAAGGATCTGAAATACCATCCTGACCTGCTTCACATGAGACTCCCAATCATCGGAAAAGATCAAAATGTCATCCAAATATATAATCAAGAATTTATCAAGATAAGTCCGGAAGATATCATGCATGAAGGACTGAAAAACAGATGGAGCATTAGAGAGCCCGAATGGCATCACAAGGTATTCAAAATGGCCTTCGGGCGTATTAAATGCAGTTTTCCATTCATCACCCTGCTTAATATGAACAAGATTATATGCCCCCCGAAGGTCAATTTTAGTAAACCAACTAGCCCCCTTAATCCTAGCAAACAAATCGGAAAGCAGAGGTAAGGGGTATTGAAACTTGACCGTGATCTTATTCAAGAGGCGATAATCAATACAGGGTCTCAAGGAGCCATCCTTCTTAGCAACAAAAAAAAATCCCGCTCCCAACGGTGAAGAAGATGGCCGAATATGCCCTTTCTCCAAAGACTCCTTAACATAACTCCGCATAGCGGTATGTTCAGGCACAGACAGGTTGAAAAGTCGGCCCTTAGGAAACTTACAGCCTGGAATCAAGTCAATAGCACAATCACAGTCCCTATGCGGTGGAAGGGAACTGGACTTGGGCTCATCGAATACATCCTGAAAATCAGACAAAAACTCTGGAATTTCGGAAGAGGAAGAAGAGGAGATTGACATCAAAGGAACGTCATTGTGAACCCCCTGACAACCCCAACTAGTCACAGACATAGACTTCCAATCCAACACAGGATTATGTACCTGCAACCACGGAAAACCCAGCACGATATCATCATGCAAATTATGCAACACCAGAAATCGACAATCTTCCTGATGGGCTGGCGCCATGTGCATGGTCACCTGTGTCCAAAACTGAGGCTTATTTTTAGCCAAAGGTGTAGCATCAATCCCCCTTAAAGGAATAGGATTCTGCAAAGGCTGCAAGGGAAAACCACAACGCCTGGCAAACTCAAGGTCCATTAAGTTCAAGGCGGCGCCTGAATCCACAAACGCCATGACAGAAAATGAAGACAATGAGCAGATCAAGGACACAGATAACAGAAATTTAGGCTGTACAGTACTGATGGTAACTGAACTAGCGATCCTCTTTGTACGCTTAGGGCAGACTGAAATGACATGAGAAGCATCGCCACAATAAAAACACAACCTATTCTGACGTCTGAATCCTTGTTGTTCCGTTCTAGACAGAATCCTATCACATTGCATTGGCTCAGGCATCTGCTCTGAGGACAACGCCACAGCGCGCACAGTTCTGCGCACTCGCAAACGCCGATCAATCTGAATGGCCAGAGACATAGAATCACTCAGACGGGAAGGCGTGGGAAACCCCACCATAACATCTTTAACGGATTCAGAAAGACCCTTTCTGAAAATTGCCGCCAAAGCATCATCATTCCATTTAGTCAACACAGACCATTTTCTAAATTTCTGACAATACAATTCTGCCGCTTCTTGACCCTGAGACAGGGCCAACAAGGTCTTCTCTGCTTGATCCACAGAGTTTGGTTCATCATATAATAATCCTAAAGCCTGAAAGAAGGCGTCTACATTAAGCAAGGCCGGATTCCCAGATTCCAGGGAAAATGCCCAATCCTGAGGATCGCCACGCAGCAGGGAGATGACAGTTTTAACCTGCTGAATGGAATCACCAGAGGATCGAGGTCTCAGAGCAAAAAACAGTTTACAATTATTTTTAAAACTCAGAAATTTGGACCTGTCACCAAAAAACAAATCAGGAATAGGAATCTTAGGTTCTAAAATCAGAGTCTGAACAATATAATCAGAAATAACCTGTACCCTAGCAGCAAGCTGGTCTACACGAGAAGCTAATCCCTGAATATCCATGCTAGCACCAGACTCCTCAGCCACCCAGAGAAAAAGAGGGAAGAAAAGACAAAGCAGGCTACAGAAAAAAAATGGCTCAACACCTTTCTTCCCTTCTTCTGAGATGCATTTAACTCATTGTTGGCCAGTTGTACTGTTATGATCCGGTGGAGCCGCATGAGACTTTCTCAGGAGTAGGTGGAACCTATACTGACCGCAATCCCTAAACTGACACCGCAACTAGAAGTAGCCGTGGGATGTACCTAACAATCCTAGACACCCCGACACAGCCGGAGGACTAAATACCCCTATAGATGGAAATGGGAATCCTATCTTGCCTCAGAGTAGAACCCCAAAGGATAGACAGCCCCCCACAAATATTGACTGTGAGTATTAGAGGAAAGACACACGCAGGCAGAAAACAGAGTTTAGCAAAAGAGGCCACTCTAGCTAAATAGGAAAGGATAGGACAGAATGCTAAGCGGTCAGTAATAAAACCCTGAAAATATCCACAGCAGATAATACAAAAATTCCACATCTAACTAAAGACATGGAACGTATATCTGCATCACCTGAGAATCCAACTTGACTGGAAAAATCCTGGCACAGTCTAAGCTGGACAAGAAAAAACAATGAATAGCACTGATCTGTAAAGCACACAGCGTGTGTGCTGCAGAAACAAAAACCAGACACTTATCTTTGCTGAATTGGCAGCGGGGCAGGAGGAACCAGACTGAGATCCAAACCTTCCAAGAACAATGGACAACTGGCCAGGAGTAATGAATCCTGCAACCTTAAATCCCCCAGTCAGCACTGCAGTCAGCAGGGACACCTGCCCAGGATTGCAACCCAGCGACAACTGCATTACCACCAACAACCACCGGAGGGAACCCAAGAGCAGAATTCACAACACTCCCGGCATCCATTTTTCTGAAGTCCACCGCACAGGAAAGCATGAACAAACTGCCGGGGGGCTCTGTTGTGAATTCTGCTCTTGGGCTCCCTCCGGTGGTTGTTAGTGGTAGTGCAGTTGTCTTGGGGTTGTAATCCAGGGCAGGTGTTTCTGCTGATTGCAGCTCTACTAGGTATTTAGGTTTGCAGGATCCATTACTCCTGGCCAGTTGTCCATTGTTCTTGGAGGGATTGCATCTCTCTCTGGTTCCTCATGCTCTGCTGCCAATTCAGCTAAGATAAGTGTCTGTTTTTTTTGTCTCTGTGCACACATGCAGTGTGCTTTGTAATTCAGTGCAATTCATTGTGTTTTTGTCCAGCTTAGACTTTGTTTGGATTTTTCAGTCATGCTGGATTCTCAGGAGTTGCAGATATACTTGCTATGTCTTTAGTTAGATGTAGTATATTTGTATTTTCTGCTGTGGATATTTTTAGGATTTTAATACTGACCGCTTAGAGTTCTGTCCTATCCTTTTCTATTTAGCTAGAAGTGCCTTTTTTGCTAAATTCTGTTTTTCTGCCTGCGTGTGTCTTTCCTCTTATACTCACAGTCAATATTTGTGGGGGGCTGCCTATCCCTTGGGGTTCTGCTCTGAGGCAAGATAGAATTCCCATTTCCACCTATAGGGGTATTTAGTCCTCCGGCTGTGTCGAGGTGTCTAGGACGTGTTAGGCACACCCCACGGCTACTTCTAGTTGCGGTGTCAGTTTAGGGTTTGCGGTCAGTACAGATACCACTTACTCCTGAGAAAGTCTCTCATGCGGCTCCTAGGTCAGCGGATCATAACAGTACAACTGGCCAACAATGAGTTAAATGCATCTCAGAAGAAGGGAAGAAAGGTGTTGAGCCATTTTTTTTTTCTGTAGCCTGTTTTTTCTTTCCTTCCCTCTTTTCCTCTGGGTGACTTAGGAGACTTGTCCTAGCATGGATGTTCAGGGATTAGTTTCTCGTGTAGACCAGCTTGCTGCTAGGGTACAGGGTATTTCGGATTATATTGTTCAGACTCTGCTTTTAGAGCCTAGGATTCCTACTCCTGATTTGTTTTTTGGGGACAGATCCAAATTTTTTAGTTTTAAAAACAACTGTAAACTGTTTTTTGCTCTGAAACCTCGTTCCTCTGGTGATCCCATTCAGCAGGTTAAAATTGTCATCTCCCTGTTGTGTCGTGACCCTCAGGATTGGGCATTTTCACTGGAATCTGGGAATCCAGTCTTGCTTAATGTAGACACCTTTTTTCAGGCTCTAGGATTATTATATGATGAACCAAATTCTGTGGATCAAGCGGAGAAGACCTTGTTGGCCCTGTCTCAGGGTCAAGAAGCAGCAGAATTGTATTGTCAGAAATTTAGAAAATGGTCTGTGCTGACTAAATGGAATGATGATGCTTTGGCGGCAATTTTCAGAAAGGGTCTTTCTGAATCTGTTAAAGATGTTATGGTGGGGTTTCCCACGCCTGTTGGTCTGAGTGATTCTATGTCTCTGGCCATTCAGACTGATCGGCGCTTGCGGGAGCGCAGAACTGTGCGCGCTGTGGCGTTGACCTCAGAGCAGATGCCTGAGCCTATGCAGTGTGATAGGATTCTGTCTAGAACGGAATAACAAGGATTCAGACGTCAGAATAGGTTGTGTTTTTATTGTGGCGATGCTTCTCATGTCATTTCAGTCTGCCCTAAGCGTACAAAGAGAATCGCTAGTTCAGTTACCATCAGTACTGTACAACCTAAATTTCTGTTATCTGTGACCTTGATCTGCTCATTGTCGTCATTTTCTGTCATGGCGTTTGTGGATTCAGGCGCCGCTTTGAATTTAATGGACTTTGAATTTGCCAGGCGTTGTGGTTTCCCCTTGCAGTCTTTGCAGAACCCTATTTCTTTAAGGGGCATTGATGCTACACCTTTGGCTAAAAATAAACCCCAGTTTTGGACACAGGTGACCATGTGCATGGCGCCAGCCCATCAGGAAGATTGTTGTTTTCTGGTGTTGCATAATTTGCATGATGGTATTGTGCTGGGTTTTCCATGGTTGCAGATACATAATCCTGTGTTGGATTGGAAGTCTATGTCTGTGACTAGTTGGGGTTGTCAGGGAGTTCATAGTGACGTTCCTTTGATGTCAATCTCCTCTTCCACCTCTTCTGAGGTTCCAGAGTTTTTGTCTGATTTTCAGGATGTATTCGATGAGCCCAAGTCCAGTTCCCTTCCACCGCATAGGGACTGTGATTGTGCTATTGACTTGATTCCAGGCTGTAAGTTTCCCAAGGGCCGACTTTTCAACCTGTCTGTGCCGGAACATACCGCCATGCGGAGTTATGTTAAGGAGTCTTTGGAGAAGGGGCATATTCGGCCTTCTTCTTCACCGTTGGGAGCGGGATTTTTTTTGTTGCTAAGAAGGATGGCTCCTTGAGACCCTGTATTGAATATCGCCTCTTGAATAAGATCACGGTCAAGTTTCAATACCCTTTACCTTTGCTTTCCGATTTGTTTGCCAGGATTAAGGGGGCTAGTTGGTTTACTAAGATTGACCTTCGGGGGGCATATAATCTTGTTCGTATTAAGCAGGGTGATGAATGGAAAACTGCGTTTAATACGCCCGAAGGCAATTTTGAATACCTTGTGATGCCATTCGGACTCTCTAATACTCCATCTGTTTTTCAGTCCTTCATGCATGATATTTTCCGGAATTATCTTGATAAATTCATGATTGTATATTTGGATGATATCTTGATTTTTTCCGATGATTGGGAGTCTCATGTGAAACAGGTCAGGATGGTATTTCAGATCCTTCGTGATAATGCTTTGTTTGTGAAGGGGTCTAAGTGTCTCTTTGGAGTGCAGAAGGTTTCTTTTTTGGGCTTCATTTTTTCTCCCTCATCTATAGAGATGGATCCGGTTAAGGTTCAGGCCATTCATGATTGGATTCAGCCCACATCCGTGAAGAGCCTTCAGAAATTTTTGGGCTTTGCTAATTTTTATCGCCGTTTCATTGCTAACTTCTCCAGTGTAGTTAAACCCCTGACCGATTTGACGAAGAAAGGCGCTGATGTAGCGAATTGGTCCTCTGTTGCTGTCTCTGCCTTTCAGTAGCTTAAACGCCGATTTACTTCTGCCCCGGTGTTTCGTCAGCTGGATGTTTCTCTTCCGTTTCAGGTTGAGGTTGACGCTTCTGAGATTGGGGCAGGGGCCGTTTTGTCTCAGAGGAATTCTGTTGGTTCCTTGATGAAACCGTGTGCCTTCTTTTCTCGTAAGTTTTCGCCTGCTGAACGCAATTATGATGTCGGCAATCGGGAGTTGTTGGCTATGAAGTGGGCGTTTGAGGAGTGGCGACATTGGCTTGAGGGAGCCAAGCACCGTATTGTGGTCTTGACTGATCATAAAAATCTTATTTACCTCGAGTCTGCCAAACGGCTGAATCTTAGACAGGCTCGATGGTCCTTGTTTTTCTCCCGTTTTGATTTCGTGGTCTCGTATCTTCCGGGTTCTAAGAATATTAAGGCTGATGCCCTCTCTAGGAGTTTTTTGCCTGATTCTCCTGAGGTACTGGAACCGGTCGGCATTCTGAAGGAAGGGGTGGTCCTTTCGGCCATTTCCCCTGATTTGCGACTGGTTCTGCAGGAATTTCAGGCTGACAAACCTGACCGCTGTCCAGTGGGCAAACTGTTTGTTCCTGACAGATGGACTAGTAGAGTGATTTCTGAGATTCATTGTTCTGTGTTGGCAGGCCATCCTGGTATTTTTGGTACCAGAGATTTGGTTGGTAGGTCCTTTTGGTGGCCTTCTTTGTCGCGTGATGTGCGTTCTTTTGTGCAGTCCTGTGGGACTTGTGTGCGGGCCAAGCCTTGTTGTTCCCGTGCTAGCGGGTTGCTTTTGCCTTTGCCGGTCCCTGAGAGGCCCTGGACGCATGTTTCTATGGATTTTATTTCAGATCTTCCGGTTTCCCAGAGGATGTCGGTTATCTGGGTGGTTTGTGACCGGTTCTCTAAGATGGTTCATTTGGTGCCTTTGCCTAAATTGCCTTCCTCTTCTGATTTGGTTCCGTTGTTTTTCCAGCATGTGGTTCATTTGCATGGTATTCTGGAGAATATTGTGTCCGACAGAGGTTCCCAGTTTGTTTCTTGGTTTTGAAGAGAACGAAGAGCTAGCACTCGATAGATCACAGAGTTCGATGGTGCATGTGAAAGGAACCTATAGTCCCATCAATACTAAGCATACAAATCACTGCATTCATCCAGTTCAGAGAAAAAGAAATTATTTGCTGAAGTGAATATTTTATTTGAAATACGGTGATGCTGATGAAACGGCAATTTTTAACGTTTCGGCCACACAGTGGCCTTGATCACAAATATAGTGCCTTAGTGATAATTCGTTTCTATCATAACTTGTTGCATCATTCGTATATAATCAAGGTGGAGATAGTTAAGTTTCTAGCCCAAACTAGGTATGCAGGGTCTGTTTTCCATTGGACGAGAGTCTGGAACAGTGAGTCCAGATAAATGTGGCGTATATAGAGCATACGGTTAATATGTTATACTGGTAGGGAAAAGATATCCGCATGGATACAATGGAATACAGACCCTGCATACCTAGTTTGGGCTAGAAACTTAACTATCTCCACCTTGATTATATACGAATGATGCAACAAGTTATGATAGAAACGAATTATCACTAAGGCACTATATTTGTGATCAAGGCCACTGTGTGGCCGAAACGTTAAAAATTGCCGTTTCATCAGCATCACCATATTTCAAATAAAATATTCACTTCAGCAAATAATTTCTTTTTCTCTGAACTGGATGAGTGCAGTGATTTGTATGCTTTGTTTCTTGGTTTTGGCGGGCCTTTTGTGCTAGGCTGGGCATTGATTTGTCTTTTTCTTCCGCATTTCATCCGCAGACAAATGGCCAGACCGAGCGAACTAATCAGACTTTGGAAACTTATTTGAGATGCTTTGTGTCTGCTGATCAGGATGATTGGGTGGCTTTCTTGCCATTGGCCGAGTTCGCCCTTAATAATCGGGCTAGTTTGGCTACCTTGGTTTCGCCCTTCTTTTGTAATTTTGGTTTTCATCCTCGTTTTTCTTCGGGGCAGGTTGAGCCTTCTGATTGTCCTGGTATGGATTCTGTGGTTGACAGGTTGCAGCAGATTTGGGCTCATGTGGTGGACAATTTGGTGTTGTCTCAGGAGGAGGCTCAGCGTTTTGCTAACCGTCGTCGGTGTGTTGGTTCCCGGCTTCGGGTTGGGGATTTGGTCTGGTTGTCTTCCCGTCATGTTCCTATGAAGGTTTCTTCCCCTAAGTTTAAGCCTCGGTTTATTGGTCCTTATAGGATTTCTGAGATCATCAATCCGGTGTCTTTTCGTTTGACCCTTCCGGCCTCTTTTGCCATCCATAATGTTTTCCATAGATCTTTATTGCGGAAATATGTGGTGCCCGTTGTTCCCTCTGTTGATCCTACTGCTCCTGTGTTGGTTGATGGGGAGTTGGAGTATGTGGTTGAGAAGATTTTGGATTCTCGCCTTTCGAGGCGGAGGCTTCAGTACCTTGTCAAATGGAAGGGTTATGGCCAGGAGGATAATTCTTGGGTTTTTGCCTCTGATGTCCATGCTGCTGATTTGGTCCGTGCCTTTCATCTGACTCGTCCTGATCGGCCTGGGGGCTCTGGTGAGGGTTCGGTGACCCCTCTTCAAGGGGGGGGGTACTGTTGTGAATTCTGCTCTTGGGCTCCCTCCGGTGGTTGTTAGTGGTAGTGCAGTTGTCTTGGGGTTGTAATCCAGGGCAGGTGTTTCTGCTGATTGCAGCTCTACTAGGTATTTAGGTTTGCAGGATCCATTACTCCTGGCCAGTTGTCCATTGTTCTTGGAGGGATTGCATCTCTCTCTGGTTCCTCATGCTCTGCTGCCAATTCAGCTAAGATAAGTGTCTGTTTTTTTGTCTCTGTGCACACATGCAGTGTGCTTTGTAATTCAGTGCAATTCATTGTGTTTTTGTCCAGCTTAGACTTTGTTTGGATTTTTCAGTCATGCTAGATTCTCAGGAGTTGCAGATATACTTGCTATGTCTTTAGTTAGATGTAGTATATTTGTATTTTCTGCTGTGGATATTTTTAGGATTTTAATACTGACTGCTTAGTACAGATACCACTTACTCCTGAGAAAGTCTCTCATGCGGCTCCTAGGTCACCGGATCATAACAGGGCTCTGACCTTTCACAAAATGTCAGCAGAGCCCCCTGCAGCACCGGAGACACCCCTGCAGCACAGGAGCCCCCCTACAGGACAGGACACCTGCACACCCACTCATCCCAGCCTGCAGCAATTCACTATATGCAGGTGCTTCTCACAAAATTAGAATATCATCAAAAAGTTAATTTATTTCAGTTCTTTAATACAAAAAGTGAAACTCACATAGTCATTACAAACAGAGTGATCTATTTCAAGTGTTTATTTCTGTTAATGTTGATGATTATGGCTTGCAGCCAATGAAAACCCAGAAGTCATTATCTCAGTAAATCAGGATACTTTATAACACCAGGTTGAAAAGTGTTTTTAACCCCTTTCTGACATTAGGCGTACTATTCCGTCTATGTGGGGTGGGCCCTACTTCCCATGGACGGGAATAGTACTTCATAGGTGATCGGCCATGCTCACAGGGGGGGGGCGCGACCGATCGCCGCCGGATGTCAGCTGATTATTGCAGCTTATTACTGCTTATTACAGCTGACATCCGGCACTATGTGACTGGAGTGGTCATGGACCGCTCCTGGCACATTAACCCCTGGCACACTGCGATCAAAGATGATCGCAGCATTCTGGCGGGATAGGGAAGCATCGCGCAGGGAGGGGGCTCCCTGCATGCTTCCCTGAGACCCTCGGAGCAACGCGATGTGATCGCGTTGCTCCGAGGGTCTCCTACCTCCTAATCCTGGGGTTAGGGATGTGGTTGGGATTAGGGTTAGGGGCATGTTCGGGTTAGGGGTGTGGTTAGGGTTAGGGTTGGGACTAGGGTTAGGGGTGTGTTTGGGTTAGGGTTTCAGTTATATTTGGGGGGTTTCCACTGTTTAGGCACTTCAGGGGCTCTCCAAAAGCGACATGACGTCCGATCTCAATTCCAGCCAATTCTGCGTTGAAACAGTAAAACAGTGCTCCTTCCCTTCCCTGCTCTCCTGTGCGGCAAAACAGGGGTTTACCCCAACATATGGGGTATCAGTGTACTCAGGACAAATTGGGCAACAACTTTTGCTGTCCAATTTCTCCTGTTACCCTTGGGAAAATAAAAATTGGGGGGGCTAAAAAAATTTTGATGACAATTTTTTTTATATTTTCACGGCTCTGCGTTATAAACTGCAGTGAAACACTTGGGGGTTCAAAGTCCTCACAACACATCTAGATAAGTTCCTTGGGGGGTCTAGTTTCCAATATGTGGTCACTTGTGGGGGGTTTCTACTGTTTAGGTACATCAGGGGCTCTGCAAACGCAATGTGATGCCTGCAGACCATTCCATCTAAGTCTGCATTCCAAACAGCGCTCCTTCCCTTCCAAGCTCTGCCATGCGCCCAAACAGTAGTTTTTCCCACATATGGGGTATCAGCGTACTCAGGACAAATTGGACAACAACTTTTGGGGTCCAATTTCTCCTGTTACCCTTGGGAAAATACAAAACTGGGGGCGAAAAAATAATTTTTGTGGAAATTTTTTTTTTTATTTTCACGGCTCTGTGTTATAAACTGCAGTGAAACACTTGGGGGTTCAACGTGCTTATGGAGCGCCCCCCAGGGCTAGGGGAACTCAGTACCGGGCCCTTCGGTTCTCGATGGGGGTGTCACGGTGGCTGACCCGGTCCGTGGCCCTAGGGACGTCCGTGGTAAAAGGGGAAGTGTTCGTGACGCCACCTGTGGTATTCGGTCAGGGTGACCGACGCTGCTAGAGGTCTGCTGGGGTGATGGAGTGGCAGCTAGATGGTATACCTTCCCACAGGTGAAGTATGTTCCCAGGGCTTCCCAGATGTGTAGGTGGTGATGGTGGACGATGTAAGGCGCAATGAATAACGAGGACACAAGGTTGCAGTCTCTTTACCTTTTACTGAAGACTTCAGCGTCCACAGTCCAGAGTACAGATCACAGGGCAGGCAGAGTCCAGCCGGTCCGAAGGCAAATCCAGAGTTCTCTTATCCAGGTGGAAATCAGTAGCCTTCCTACTAGCACCTGTGTGTTGTAGTACCTCCCTGCTGAGCACCACGGGATAGTCCTCACAACCTTTGTAGATGTTCTAGATGTTATTTCTTCCTCTCTGTCCCCCAGATGGTATGGATAGGACATTCTCGTATGACTGATGGCCTGAGGCTTGTTTATAGGGACCCTAGAGAAGCCCTGATCCCCACAATTTGCCACTGTGTCTTCTTAGGTTTTAAGGTCGGGCAGCCAATTTGGAATTGACTGTCCTGCCGGTCTTTGAAGTAATGTATAGATTTAATTACTCCCTCGGTGTTCCGGCCACCGGCTACGCGCCTCAGAAGGAGGCAGCCTCTTACAGGACAGAACTCCTTCTGGTGTTGTCTCCTTGTGCTGTGACTTCGTTTCTCACTCCCTGCAACACAATTCCTTTCTTTTCCTTCCTTAGGATGCTACCGCACGTGGGGCAGGCGCAACTCCGTATCTTTCTGTCTCGTGCTAGGCCTCTGTCAGGATCCCACCCCCAACAAGGGCCCTCTGTCTGCAGCTCAGATGTTCCTCCTTTCCCCCTGTCTGCCTGACAGGTCTTGCCTGGGCTGAGCCCAGTCAGCTTCTCCCTAACTTTCTATCCAGCCCACCAGTTTTACCCGAATGTGAGGAGTGTCCTAATAGATAGAAACAAGGCTCCCCCTGGTGGACTGGAGTGTGAAGTGTGTGTCTGTTTTGTGATACCTGGAAAGATGAACTCCTTTAGTACCATCAGACGTAATATCACTCCCCCTGGTGGAAGAGCAATATTACTGCAGCAACTAGGACTCTGGGGCGCTACACTTACCACACATCTAGATAAGTTCCTTAGGGGGTCTATCCAAAATGGTGTCACTTTTGGGGGTTTCAATGTTTAGGCACTTCAGGGGCTCTCCAAACGCCACATGGCGTCCCATCTCAATTCCAGTCAATTTTGCATTGGAAAGTCAAACGGCGCTCCTTCTCTTCTGAGATCTGCCATGCACCCGAAGGGTGGTTTACCCCCAATGTCTTCTGTTACCCTTGGGAAAATAAAAAATTGGGGGCAAAAATATCATTTTTGTGAAAAAGTATGATTTTTTATTTTTACGGCTCTACATTATAAACTTCTGTGAAGCACTTGGTGGGTCAAAGTGCTCACCATACATATAGATAAGTTCCTTAGGGGTCTACTTTCCAAAATGGTGTCACTTGTGGGGGGTTTCAATGTTGAGGCACATCAGGGGCTCTCCAAATGCGACATGGCGTCCTATCTTAATTCCAGTCAATTTTGCATTGAAAAGTCAAATGGCGCTCCTTCCCTTCTGAACTCTGCCATGTGCCCAAACAGTGGTTTAAACCCACATATGGGGTATCAGCATACTCAAAACAAATTGTACAACAGCTTTTGGGGTCCAATTTCTCCTGTTACTCTGGGTAAAATAAAACAAATTGGAGCTAGAGTAAATTTTTTGTGAAAAAAAGTTAAATGTTCATTTTTTTTAAACATTCCATAAATTCCTGTGAAACACTTGAAGGGTTCATAAACTTCTTGAATGTGGTTTTGAGCACCTTGAGGGGTGCAGTTTTTAGAATGGTGTCACACTTGGGTATTTTCTATCGTATAGACCCCTCAAAGTGACTTCAAATGTGATGTAGTCCCTAGGAAAAAATGGTGTTGTAAAATGAGAAATGGCTGGTCAACTTTTAACCCTTATAACTTCGTAACAAAAAAATGTTGGTTCCAAAATTGTGTTGATGTAAAGTAGACATGTGGGAAATGTCACTTATTAAGTATTTTGTGTGACATATCTCTGTGATTTAAGGGCATAAAAATTCAAAGTTGGAAAATTGTGAAATTTTCAAAATTTTCACCAAATTTCTGTTGTTTTCACAAATAAACGCTGGTAATATCAAAGAAATTTTACCACTAACATGAAGTACAATATGTCACGAGTAGGGTTGAGCGACTTTTACTTTTTTAGGATCGAGTCGGGTTTCGCGAAACCCGACTTTGTCAAAAGTCGAGTCGAGTGAAATCGGCCGATTATCGCGCAAAGTCGGGGATCGACCGAAACCCGAAACCCGATGTAAGTCAATGGGGAAGCAAAGTCGGCAGTGAGTGGAGGACAGGAAAACACCTACAGTGCCCATTTTAATGTCAAAAACATCAATTTGTGTCACTTAAGCTTGTGAATCCTAATTTACCTTATAATAATAGTTAGGCATTGAAAATTGGGGGTCATTTGGCTAAAGTTGTGGGGGGGTAGGGCCCAACCAAACTAGTAGGCCAAATGCAGTTTAATATCTGATATAGGCCGAAAGCCTGAAGATTGAAGCTCAGCTTTGTTCAGTGGAGGAGAACACCAAGGAGCAGCAGACTGTTGTGAATTCTGCTCTTGGGTTCCCTCCGGTGGTTGTTGGTGGTAATACAGTTGTCCCTGGGTTGCAATCCTGGGCAGGTGTCCCTGCTGATTGCAGTGCTGACTGGGGTATTTAAGGTTGCAGGATTCATTAGTCCTTGCCAGTTGTCCATTGTTCTAGGACGTTTTGGATCTCAGTCTGGTTCCCCTGCCCTGCTACCAAATCAGCAAAGATAAGTGTCTGGTTTTTGTTTCTGCTGCACACATGCTGTGTGCTTTACAGATCAGTGCTATTCATTGTTTTTTCTTGTCCAGCTTAGACTGTGTCAGGATTTTTCCAGTCAAGTTGGATTCTCAGGTGATGCAGATATACGTTCCATGTCTTTAGTTAGATGGTGGAATTTTTGTATTATCTGCTGTGGATATTTTCAGGGTTTTAATACTGACCGCTTAGCATTTTGTCCTATCCTTTTCTATTTTAGCTAGAGTGGCCTCTTTTGCTAAACCCTGTTTTCTGCCTGCGTGTGTCTTTCCTCTAATACTCACAGTCAATATTTGTGGGGGGCTGCCTATCCTTTGGGGTTCTGCTCTGAGGCAAGATAGGATTCCCATTTCCATCTATAGGGGTATTTAGTCCTCCAGCTGTGTCGAGGTGTCTAGGATTGTTAGGTACACCCCACGGCTACTTCTAGTTGCGGTGTCAGTTTAGGGTTTGCGGTCAGTATAGGTTCCACCTACTCCTGAGAAAGTCTCATGCGGCTCCTAGGCCACCGGATCATAACATTACAACTGGCCAACAATGAGTTAAATGCATCTCAGAAGAAGGGAAGAAAGGTGTTGAGCCATTTTTTTTTCTGTAGCTTGCTTTGTCTTTTCTTCCCTCTTTTTCTCTGGGTGGCTGAGGAGTCTGGTGCTAGTATGGATATTCAGGGATTAGCTTCTCGTGTAGACCAGCTTGCTGCTAGGGTACAGGGGGTTTCTGATTATATTGTCCAGACTCCGGTTTTAGAGCCTGATTCCTATTCCTGATTTGTTTTTTGGTGACAGGTCCAAATTTTTGAGTTTTAAAAACAACTGTAAACTGTTTTTTACTCTGAGACCTCGATCCTCTGGTGATTCCATTCAGCAGGTTAACATTGTCATCTCCCTGCTGCGTGGTGATCCTCAGGATTGGGCATTTTCCCTGGAATCTGGGAATCCGGCCTTGCTTAATGTAGACGCCTTTTTTCAGGCTTTAGGATTATTATATGAACCAAACTCTGTGGATCAAGCAGAGAAGACCTTGTTGGCCCTGTCTCAGGGTCAAGAAGCGGCAGAATTGTATTGTCAGAAATTTAGAAAATGGTCTGTGTTGACTAAATGGAATGACGATGCTTTGGCGGCAATTTTCAGAAAGGGTCTTTCTGAATCCGTTAAAGATGTTATGGTTGGGTTTCCCACGCCTTTCGGTCTTAGTGATTCTATGTTATTGTGGCGATGCTTCTCATGTCATTTCAGTCTGCCCTAAGCGTACAAAGAGGATCGCTAGTTCATTTACCATCAGTACTGTATAACCTACATTTCTGTTATCTGTGTCCTTGATCTGCTCATTGTCATCATTTTCTGTCATGGCGTTTGTGGATTCAGGCGCCGCCTTGAACTTAATGGACCTTGAGTTTGCCAGGCGTTGTGGTTTTCCCTTGCAGTCTTTGCAGAACCCTATTCCTTTAAGGGGCATTGATGCTACACCTTTGGCTAAAAATAAACCCCAGTTTTGGACACAGGTGACCATGTGCATGGCGCCAGCCCATCAGGAAGAGTGTCGATTTCTGGTGTTGCATAATTTGCATGATGCTATCGTGCTGGGTTTTCCGTGGTTGCAGGTACATAATCCTGTGTTGGATTGGAAGTCTATGTCTGTGACTAGTTGGGGATGTCTGTTGTGAATTCCGCTCTTGGGCTCCCTCCGGTGGTTGTACGTAGCACTTTTGTGAATTCTGCTCTTGGGCTCCCTCCTGTGGTTTTGAGTGGTATAGCTGCTTCTTGGATTTAGTATCAGCAGCTGCTTCCACTGATCTTCTTTCTGCTCGGCTATTTTAGTCTGGCTTTATCCCTCGATCAATGCCAGTTGCCAATTGTTCTTGCCTGGAGGCACGGCTCTTGGATTTCCCTGACACTCTGACCCGTTCAGCAAAGTTAAGTCCTTGTTTGTCCTTTTGCAGTCCACTTGTTGTGGACTTATTGTTCAGCACATTTATGTTTTGTTCATTTGTCCAGCTTATCAGTATGTATCTATTTAGCTAAGCTGGAAGCTCTGGGCTGCAGATTTTGCCCTCCACACCTTTAGTCAGGTGTGGAGATTTTTGCATATCTCTGCGGTGGACTTTTTCTAGTTTTTATTACTGACCGCACAGTGTTTCTTTCCTTACTGTCTATCTAGCTAGAATTGGCCTCCTTTGCTAAATCTTGTTTCATACTATGTATGTCATTTCCTTCTCCTCTCACAGCCAATATTTGTGGGGGGCTGTCCTATCCTTTGGGGATTTTCTCTGAGGCAAGATAGCTTTCCTGTTTCTACCTTTAGGGGTAGCTAGTTCTCCGGCTGTGACTAGATGTCCAGGGAGTGACAGGAACATTCCACGGCTACTGCTAGTGTTGTGTTAAGATCAGGGACTGCGGTCTGTATAGTTACCACCTGCCCAGAGCTAGTCGCATGTCGCTCCTAAATTACCAGTCCATAACAGTGCAACTGGCCAAGAATGAGTTGAATGCATCTCAAAAGAAGGAAAAGAAAAAGAGTTCTGAGCCATTTTTTTTTTCTTTAGTCTGTTTTGTCTTTTTCCTTCCTCTTAATCTCTGGGTGGATTTGGGTGCAGACATGGATGTTCAGGGTTTGTTTTCTCATGTGGATCAGCTTGCTGCAAGAGTTCAGAGTATCCAAGATTATGTTGTTCAGACTCCAGCCTTAGAGCCTAGAATTCCTACTCCAGATTTGTTTTACGGGGATAGATCTAAGTTTTTGAACTTTAAAAATAACTGCAAATTGTTTTTTGCTCTGAAACCCCGTTCCTCTGGTGACCCCACTCAGCAAGTTAAAATAGTTATTTCTCTGCTGTGTGGTGACCCTCAGGACTGGGCATTCTCCCTTCAGTCAGGGGATCCGGCATTGCTTAATGTAGATGCATTTTTTCAATCGCTCGGATTATTGTATGACGAACCTAACTCTGTAGAGCATGCTGAGAAAACAATTTTGGCCCTGTGTCAGGGTCAGGAAGCGGCAGAATTGTACTGCCAGAAATTTAGAAAATGGTCTGTGCTCACTAAATGGAATGAGGATGCTCTGGCAGCAATTTTCAGAAAGGGTCTTTCAGAAGGCCTTAAAGATGTTATGGTGGGGTTCCACACGCCTGTTGGTTTGAGCGAATCTATGTCCCTAGCCATTCAGATTGATCGGCGCCTGCGCGAGCGCAAAGTGGTGCACCATATGGCAGCGTCCTCTGAGCAGAATCCTGAGCCTATGCAATGTGATAGGACTCTGACTAGAGCGGAACAGAGGGGATACAGACGTCAGAATGGGCTGTGTTTTTACTGTGGTGATTCTGCTCATACTATTTCTGGTTGCCCTAAGCGTATTAAGAGGGTCGCTAGATCTGTTACCATTAGTACTGTACAGCCTAAGTTTCTCCTGTCTGTGACCCTGATTTGCTCATTGTCATCTTTCTCTGTCATGGCATTTGTGGATTCAGGCGCTGCCCTGAATTTAATGGACTTAGATTTCGCCAGGCGCTGTGGCTTTTCTTTGCAGCCTTTGCAGAGTCCTATTCCCTTGAGGGGTATTGATGCTACACCGTTGGCCAAGAATAAACCTCAGTATTGGACTCAGCTGACTATGTGCATGGCTCCAGCACATCAGGAAGATTGTCGTTTTCTGGTGTTGCATAATTTACATGATGTTGTTGTACTCCATGGTTACAAGTACACAATCCAGTTTTGGATTGGAAATCGATGTCTGTGACTAGTTGGGGTTGTCAAGGGGTACATAGTGACGTTCCTTTAATGTCAATTTCCTCTTCCCCCTCTTCTGATGTTCCTGAATTTTTGTCAGATTTCCAGGTTGTATTTGATGTGCCCAAGTCCAGTTCCCTTCCTCCTCATAGGGACTGTGATTGTGCTATCGACTTGGTTCCTGGCTGTAAGTTCCCTAAGGGCCGACTCTTCAATCTGTCTGTGCCAGAGCATGCCGCTATGCGGAGCTATGTTAAAGAGTCTTTAGAGAAGGGGCATATTCGGCTGTCTTCGTCACCATTGGGAGCAGGATTCTTTTTTGTTGCCAAGAAGGATGGCTCCTTGAGACCCTGTATTGATTATCGCCTTCTTAATAAGATCATGGTCAAATTCCAATACCCTTTACCTTTGCTCTCTGATTTGTTTGCTCGGATTAAGGGGGCTAGTTGGTTTACCAAGATTGACCTTTGAGGGGCGTATAATCTTGTTCGTATTAAACAGGGTGACGAATGGAAAACTGCATTTAATACGCCCGAAGGCCACTTTGAATACCTGGTGATGCCTTTCGGGCTTTCTAATGCTCCTTCTGTATTTCAGTCCTTCATGCATGATATTTTTGGCAATTATCTTGATAAATTCTTGATTGTGTATTTGGATGATATTTTGATTTTTTTCCAATGATTGGGAGTCTCACGTGAAGCAGGTCAGGATGGTATTCCAGATCCTTCGTGATAATGCTCTATTTGTGAAGGGGTCTAAGTGCCTATTTGGGGTCCAGAAGGTCTCTTTTTTGGGGTTTATTTTTTCTCCTTCGTCTATAGAAATGGATCCTGTTAAGGTCCAAGCCATTCATGACTGGGTTCAACCCACATCTGTGAAGAGCCTTCAGAAATTTTTGGGCTTTGCTAATTTTTATCGCCGTTTCATTGCCAACTTCTCTAGTGTGGTTAAGCCCCTGACCGATTTGACGAAGAAGGGCGCTGATGTGGCAAATTGGTCCTCTGAGGCTCTGGAGGCCTTTCAGGAGCTTAAGCGCCGATTTACTTCTGCCCCGGTCTTGTGTCAGCCTGATGTGTCTCTTCCTTTTCAGGTTGAGGTTGACGCTTCTGAGATTGGGGCAGGGGCCGTTTTGTCACAGAGAAATTCTGATGGTTCCTTGATGAAACCATGTGCCTTTTTCTCCCGAAAGTTTTTGCCTGCGGAACACAATTATGATGTCGGCAATCGGGAGTTGTTGGCTATGAAGTGGGCATTTGAGGAGTGGCGACATTGGCTTGAGGGAGCCAAGCACCGCGTTGTGGTCTTGACCGATCATAAGAATCTGATTTACCTCGAGTCGGCCAAGCGGCTGAACCCTAGATAGGCTCGATGGTCCCTGCTTTTCTCCCGTTTCGATTTTGTGGTCTCGTATCTTCCGGGATCTAAGAATGTTAAGGCGGATGCCCTCTCTAGGAGTTTTTTGCCTAATTCTCCTGGAGTTCTTGAGCCGGTTGGCATTCTTAGAGAAGGGGTGATTCTTTCTGCCATCTCCCCTGATTTACGGCGGGTGCTTCAGGAATTTCAGGCTGATAAACCTGACCGCTGTCCTGTGGGGAAGCTGTTTCTTCCTGATAGATGGACAAGTAAGGTAATTTCTGAGGTCCATTGTTCTGTGTTGGCCGGTCATCCTGGGATTTTTGGTACCAGGGATTTGGTTGCTAGGTCCTTTTGGTGGCCTTCCTTGTCGCGGGATGTGCGTTCTTTTGTGCAGTACTGTGGGACCTGTGCCCAGGCTAAGCCTTGCTGTTCCCGCGCTATTGGGTTGCTTTTGCCTTTGCCTGTCCCTGAGAGGCCCTGGACGCATATTTCCATGGATTTTATTTCGGATCTTCCTGTGTCTCAGAGGATGTCTGTTATCTGGGTGGTTTGTGACCGGTACTCTAAAATGGTCCATTTGGTACCTTTGTCTAAATTGCCTTCCTCCTCTGATTTGGTTCCATTGTTTTTTCAGCATGTGGTTCCTTTGCATGGCATTCCGGAGAATATTGTGTCTGACAGAGGTTCCCAGTTTGTCTCCAGGTTTTGGCGTTCCTTTTGTGCTAGGATGGGCATTAATTTGTCTTTTTCTTCGGCGTTCCATCCTCAGACAAATGGCCAAACTGAGCGAACTAATCAAACCTTTGAAACCTATTTGAGATGCTTTGTGTCTGCTGATCAGGATGATTGGGTGGCTTTCTTGCCGTTTGCCGAGTTTGCCCTTAATAATCGGGCCAGTTCGGCTACTTTGGTTTCGCCTTTTTTTTGTAATTTTGGTTTCCATCCTCGTTTTTCTTCAGGGCAGGTTGATGAGCCTTCTGATTGTCCTGGTGTTGATTCCGTGATGGACAGGTTACAGCAGATTTGGACTCATGTGGTAGACAATTTGACGTTGTCTCAGGAAAAGGCTCAGCGTTTTGCTAACCGCCGTCGGTGTGTTGGTCCTCGGCGTCGTGTGGGGGATTTAGTCTGGTTATCTTCTCGTCATGTTCCTATGAAGGTTTCTTCCCCTAAGTTCAAGCCTCGGTTTATTGGTCCTTATAAGATTTCTGAGATTATCAATCCAGTATCTTTTCGTTTGGCCCTTCCAGCCTCTTTTGCCATCCACAATGTTTTCCACAGATCGTTGTTGCGGAGATATGTGGTACCTGTGGTTCCCTCTGTTGATCCTCCTGCCCCGGTGTTGGTTGAGGGGGAATTGGAATATGTGGTTGAAAAAATTTTGGATTCTCGTTTTTCGAGGCGGAGGCTTCAGTATCTTGTCAAGTGGAAGGGTTATGGCCAGGAGGATAATTCTTGGGTGGTTGCCTCCGATGTCCATGCCGCCGATTTGGTTCGTGCTTTTCACTTGGCTCGTCCTGATCGGCCTGGGGGCTCTGGTGAGTGTTCGGTGACCCCTCCTCAAGGGGGGGGGTAGTGTTGTGAATTCCGCTCTTGGGCTCCCTCCGGTGGTTGTACGTAGCACTTTTGTGAATTCTGCTCTTGGGCTCCCTCCTGTGGTTTTGAGTGGTATAGCTGCTTCTTGGATTTAGTATCAGCAGCTGCTTCCACTGATCTTCTTTCTGCTCGGCTATTTTAGTCTGGCTTTATCCCTCAATCAATGCCAGTTGCCAATTGTTCTTGCCTGGAGGCACGGCTCTTGGATTTCCCTGACACTCTGACCCGTTCAGCAAAGTTAAGTCCTTGTTTGTCCTTTTGCAGTCCACTTGTTGTGGACTTATTGTTCAGCACATTTATGTTTTGTTCATTTGTCCAGCTTATCAGTATGTATCTATTTAGCTAAGCTGGAAGCTCTGGGCTGCAGATTTTGCCCTCCACACCTTTAGTCAGGTGTGGAGATTTTTGCATATCTCTGCGGTGGACTTTTTCTAGTTTTTATTACTGACCGCACAGTGTTTCTTTCCTTACTGTCTATCTAGCTAGAATTGGCCTCCTTTGCTAAATCTTGTTTCATACTACGTATGTCATTTCCTTCTCCTCTCACAGCCAATATTTGTGGGGGGCTGTCCTATCCTTTGGGGATTTTCTCTGAGGCAAGATAGCTTTCCTGTTTCTACCTTTAGGGGTAGCTAGTTCTCCGGCTGTGACGAGATGTCCAGGGAGTGACAGGAACATTCCACGGCTACTGCTAGTGTTGTGTTAAGATCAGGGACTGCGGTCTGTATAGTTACCACATGCCCAGAGCTAGTCGCATGTCGCTCCTAAATTACCAGTCCATAACAGTTGTCAGGGTGTCCACAATGACGTTCCTTTGAAGTCAATCTCCTCTTCTTCCTCTTCTGAAATGCCAGAGTTTTTGTCTGATTTTCAGGATGTATTCGATGAGCCCAAGTCCAGTTCCCTTCCACCGCATAGGAACTGTGATTGTGCTATTGACTTGATTCCAGGCTGTAAGTTTCCTAAGGGCCGACTTTTCAACCTGTCTTTGCCTGAACATACCGCTATGCGGAGTTATGTTAAGGAGTCTTTGGAGAAAGGGCATATTCGGCCATCTTCTTCACCGTTGGGAGCGGGATTTTTTTTGTTGCTAAGAAGGATGGCTCCTTGAGACCCTGTATTGATTATCGCCTCTTGAATAAGATCACGGTCAAGTTTCAATACCCTTTACCTCTGCTTTCCGATTTGTTTGCTAGGATTAAGGGGGCTAGTTGGTTTACTAAAATTGACCTTCGGGGGGCATATAATCTTGTTCATATTAAGCAGGGTGATGAATGGAAAACAGCGCTTAATACGCCCGAAGGCCATTTTGAATATCTTGTGATGCCATTCGGGCTCTCTAATGCTCCATCTGTTTTTCAGTCCTTCATACATGATATCTTCCGGACTTATCTTGATAAATTCTTGATTATATATTTGGATGACATTTTGATTTTTTCCGATGATTGGGAGTCTCATGTGAAGCAGGTCAGGATGGTATTTCAGATCCTTCGTGACAATGCTTTGTTTGTTAAGGGGTCTAAGTGTCTCTTTGGATTGCAGAAGGTTTCTTTTTTGGGCTTCATTTTTTCTCCCTCATCTATAGAGATGGATCCGGTTAAGGTTCAGGCCATTCATGATTGGATTCAACCCACATCCGTGAAGAGCCTTCAGAAATTTTTGGGCTTTGCTAATTTTTATCGCCGTTTCATTGCTGGCTTCTCCAGCGTGGTTAAACCCTTGACCGATTTGACGAGGAAAGGCGCTGATGTGGCGAATTGGTCCTCTGCAGCTGTCTCTGCCTTTCAGGAGCTTAAACGCCGATTTACTTCTGCCCTGGTGTTGCGTCAACTGGATGTTTCTCTTCCGTTTCAGGTTGAGGTTGACGCTTCTGAGATTGGCGCAGGGGCCGTTTTGTCCCAGAGGGATCCTGTTGGTTCCTTGATGAAACCATGTGCCTTCTTTTCCCGTAAGTTTTTGCCTGCCGAACGCAATTATGATGTCGGCAATCGGGAATTGTTGGCTATGAAGTGGGCGTTTGAGGAGTGGCGACATTGGCTTGAGGGAGCTAAGCACCGTATTGTGGTCTTGACCGATCATAAGAATCTGATTTACCTCGAGTCTGCCAGACGGCTGAATCCTAGACAGGCTTGATGGTCCTTGTTTTTTTCCCGTTTTGATTTCGTGGTCTCGTATCTTCCGGGTTCTAAGAATATTAAGGCTGATGCCCTCTTTAGGAGTTTTTTGCCTGATTCTCCTGAGGTCCTTGAACCGGTCGGCATTCTGAAAGAAGGGGTGGTCCTCTCTGCCATTTCCCCTGATTTACGACGGGTTCTTCAGGAATTTCAGGCTGACAAACCTGATCGCTGTCTGGTGGGGAAACTGTTTGTTCCTGACAGATGGACTAGTAGAGTGATTTCTGAGGTTCACTGTTCTGTGTTGGCTGGCCATCCTGGTATTTTTGGTACCAGAGATTTGGTTGGTAGGTCTTTTTGGTGGCCTTCTTTGTCACGTGATGTGCGTTCTTTTGTGCAGTCCTGTGGGACGTGTGCGCGGGCCAAGCCTTGTTGTTCCTGTGCTAGTGGGTTGCTTTTGCCATTGCCGGTCCCTGAGAGGCCCTGGACGCATATTTCTATGGATTTTATTTCTGATCTTCCGGTTTCCCAGAGGATGTCGGTTATCTGGGTGGTTTGTGACCGGTTCTCTAAGATGGTTCATTTGGTGCCTTTGCCTAAATTGCCTTCCTCTTCAGATTTGGTTCCGTTGTTTTTTCAGCATGTAGTTCGTTTGCATGGTATTCCGGAGAATATTGTGTCCGACAGAGGTTCCCAGTTTGTCTCTAGGTTTTGGCGGGCCTTTTGTGCTAGGCTGGGCATTGATTTGTCTTTTTCTTCCGCATTTCATCCTCAGACAAATGGCCAAACCGAGCGAACTAATCAGACCTTGGAGACTTATTTGAGATGCTTTGTGTCTGCTGATCAGGATGATTGGGTGGCTTTCTTGCCATTGGCCGAGTTGCTACTTTGGTTTCGCCCTTCTTTTGTAATTTTGGTTTTCATCCTCGTTTTTCTTCAGGGCAGGTTGAGCCTTCTGACTGTGCTGGTGTGGATTCCGTGGGTGACAGGTTGCAGCAGATTTGGGCTCATGTTGTGGACAATTTGGTGTTGTCTCAGGAGGAGGCTCAATGTTTCGCTAACCGTCGTCGGTGTGTTTGTTCCCGGCTTCGGGTTGGGGATCTGGTTTGGTTGTCTTCCCGTCATGTTCCTATGAAGGTTTCTTCCCCTAAGTTTAAGCCTCGGTTTATTGGTCCTTATAAGATTTCTGAGATTATTAATCCGGTGTCTTTTCGATTGGCGCTTCCGGCCTCTTTTGCTATCCATAATGTCTTCCATAGATCTTTATTGCGGAAATACGTGGTGCCCGTTGTTCCCTCTGTTGATCCTCCGGCCCCTGTGTTGGTTAATGGGGAGTTGGAGTATGTGGTTGAGAAGATTTTGGATTCTCGCTTTTCGAGGCGGAGGCTTCAGTACCTTGTCAAATGGAAGGGTTATGGCCAGGAGGATAATTCTTGGGTTTTTGCCTCTGATGTCCATGCTGCTGATTTGGTTCGTGCCTTTCATCTGGCTCGTCCTGATCGGCCTGGGGGCTCTGGTGAGGGTTCGGTGACCCCTCCTCAAGGGGGGGTACTGTTGTGAATTCTGCTCTTGGGTTCCCTCCGGTGGTTGTTGGTGGTAATACAGTTGTCCCTGGGTTGCAATCCTGGGCAGGTGTCCCTGCTGATTGCAGTGCTGACTGGGGTATTTAAGGTTGCAGGATTCATTATTCCTTTCCAGTTGTCTATTGTTCTAGGACGTTTTGGATCTCAGTCTGGTTCCCCTGCCCTGCTACCAAATCAGCAAAGATAAGTGTCTGGTTTTTGTTTCTGCTGCACACATGCTGTGTGCTTTACAGATCAGTGCTATTCATTGTTTTTTCTTGTCCAGCTTAGACTGTGTCAGGATTTTTCCAGTCAAGTTGGATTCTCAGGAGATGCAGATATACGTTCCATGTCTTTAGTTAGATGGTGGAATTTTTGTATTATCTGCTGTGGATATTTTCAGGGTTTTAATACTGACCGCTTAGCATTCTGTCCTATCCTTTTCTATTTTAGCTAGAGTGGCCTCTTTTGCTAAACCCTGTTTTCTGCCTGCGTGTGTCTTTCCTCTAATACTCACAGTCAATATTTGTGGGGGGCTGCCTATCCTTTGGGGTTCTGCTCTGAGGCAAGATAGGATTCCCATTTCCATCTATAGGGGTATTTAGTCCTCCGGCTGTGTCGAGGTGTCTAGGATTGTTAGGTACACCCCACGGCTACTTCTAGTTGCGGTGTCAGTTTAGGGTTTGCGGTCAGTATAGGTTCCACCTACTCCTGAGAAAGTCTCATGCGGCTCCTAGGCCACCGGATCATAACAGCAGACACCGTTAGTAGGGCCCAACCAAACTAGTAGGCCAAATGCAGTTTAATATCTGATATAGGCCGAAAGCCTGAAGATTGAAGATCAGCTTTTTTCCTTGGAGGAAAACACCAAGGAGAGGCAGACACCGTTAGTAGGGCCCAACCAAACTAGTAGCCTGCAATAACCATTCTGCCGCCTCGCCATCGCCAGAGCCACCGTCTCTCCATCGCCAGAGCCACCGCATTGCCATCGCCTCGCACCCTACCTTCTGTCTCTTCCCCACTATCCCATAGAATGTAAGTCCGCAAGGACAGGGTCCTCTCCCCTCTGTACCCGTCTGTCACTGTAAACGTGTTTACTGTAAGCGTGTTTACTGTAAACTATATCTGTAAGGGTACCGTCACATTAAGCGACGCTGCAGCGATAGCGACAGCAATGCCGATCGCTGCAGCGTCGCTGTGTGGTCGCTGGAGAGCTGTCACACAGACCGCTCTCCAGCGACCAGCGATGCCGAGGTCCCCGGGTAACCAGGGTAAACATCGGGTTGCTAAGCGCAGGGCCGCGCTTAGTAACCCGATGTTTACCCTGGTTACCAGCGTAAAAGTTAAAAAAACAAACAGTACATGCTCACCTGCGCGTCCCCCAGCCTCTGCATCCTGACGCTGACTGAGCTCCGGCCCTAACAGCAGAGCGGTGACGTCACCGCTGTTGCTTTCACTTTCAGTTTAGGGCCGGCGCTTTAGTGTCAGGAAGCAGAGGCTGGGGGACGCGCAGGTGAGTATGTACTGTTTGTTTTTTTAACTTTTACGCTGGTAACCAGGGTAAACATCGGGTTACTAAGCGCGGCCCTGCGCTTAGTAACCCGATGTTTACCCTGGTTACCAGTGTAAAATATCGCTGGTATCGTCGCTTTTGCTGTCAAACACGGCGATACACGGCGACCTAGCGACCAAATAATGTGCAGACCTTCTAGCAGCGACCAGCAATTTCACAGCGGGATCCAGATCGCTGCTGCGTGTCAAATACAGCGATATCGCCATCCAGGTCGCTGCAACGTCACGGATTGCTGGCGATATCGCCTAGTGTGACGGTACCTTAACTCTGTATGTAACTTCTTTCTCATGTACAGCACCATGGAACTAATGGTGCTATATAAATATATAATAATAATAATAATAAATGCAGTTTAATATTCTAAATACAGGCCGAAAGCCTGAAGATAGAAGCTCAGGATAAAAAACCAGGAGAACACCAAGGAGCGGTAGACACCGTTAGTAGGCCCAACCAAACTAGTAGCCCCAATGCAGTTTTCAAATTCCTATAGGCTGAAAACCTGACAATTGAAGCTCAGCTTTTTTCAGAGGAGGACAACTGTATTGAGTGGCTCAGACAGACACAGGTAGTAGGCCTTAACCAAAAAAGTTGGCTCAATGCAGTTTAAAAAAAGGTTACAGGGGTACACAGGCAGCATTGGTGTGGTCAGCGGAGGACAATTGGAAGGAGTGGCGCAGACTAACTAGGCCTAAAATAAAAAAGTAGGCTCTATGCAGTTTAAAATAGGTTACAGGGGTACACAGGCAGCATTGGTTTGGTCAGCGGAGGACGATTGCAAGGAGGGACCGCAGACAGACTTACTAGGCCTAAAATAAAAAAGTTGGCTCTATGCAGTTTAAAATAGGTTACAGGGGTACACAGGCAGCATTGGTTTGGTCAGCGGAGGACGATTGCAAGGAGGGACCGCAGACAGACTTACTAGGCCTAAAATAAAAAAGTTGGCTCTATGCAGTTTAAAATAGGTTACAGGGGTACACAGGCAGCATTGGTGTGGTCAGCAAAGGACAATTGGAAGGAGTGGCGCAGACTTACTAGGCCTAAAATAAAAAAGTAGGCTCTATGCAGTTTAAAATAGGTTACAGGGGTACACAGGCAGCATTGGTGTGGTCAGCAAAGGACAATTGGAAGGAGTGGCGCAGACTTACTAGGCCTAAAATAAAAAAGTAGGCTCTATCCAGTTTAAAATAGGTTACAGGGGTACACAGGCAGCATTGGTGTGTTCAGCGGAGGACGATTGCAACGAGGGGCAGACACAGTTAGTAGGGCCAAAAAAGTAATAGGCAAAATGCAGTTAAAAATAGGTTACAGGAGTACACAGGCGGCCTAGCTTTGTTCAGTGGAGGACAACTTTAAGGAGTGTCTGACACAGTTAGTAGGCCAAAATAATAAAGTGAGGTTAATGTCTGGCAAAAAAAAAATTTCACAAATAAACAGGTGGCATACCTAGGTACAGGGGTGGGCTCCTCTGCTGACTTGCAGACTGTGGTAGTTGGCACAAAGTATTAACTGGTGTAAATGTAGGACAGGTTCCCTGAATATTTTTACTAGCATCAATCATGTCAACAAATTGGTATTGGCAGTGCCATTGAAGGATTTAACAGCACAGACTAAACAGTGGTGGAGCAGTGAGAGGTAATTTTGCAAGTGGTAGAGCACTGTTTGAGCTGGGGGGGACACTCTCTCGTGGGCGGTGGTACTGGCCCAGGGCCCCTCATGTTACGACGGTGTGTCTGACGTTGGGTGTGCACCACCACCGCCAGAGACACTTCATTGTACTATGAGGGACCCTGTGCCAGTGCCGTCGCTCAAAAGTGGGCACACCCACCTGTTCAGCCAAACGGCACTCGCACGGGTGCTTGCGCCAAGTGGTGACCACGGCCCCGTCGGGGGAGTCAGCCCATTTAGGGAGGTGTAAAAATGGCCTATGGTGGACATACAGCAGCTGCAAATGGAGAAATTGGAGTAGTCAGTAAGACGAGTCCAAAAGCAAGACCTTTTTACAGGAAAGCTAGGTGTCAGCAGGGAAAGAGGGGGCAAAATAATTAGAAATCCATGATTGGTTCATTTTAATGAAGGTTAGATCACCAACATTTTGGGTAGCCAGACGAGTCCTTTTTTCGGTCAGTATTGAACCAGCAGCACTGAATACTCTTTCTGATAGCACACTAGCAGCTGGGCAAGCAAGCTCCTGTAAAGCATATTCTGCCAATTCAGGCCAGGTGTCTATTTTGGATGCCCAGTAATCAAATGGGAATGATGTGTGAGGGAGAACATCGATAAGGGAGGAAAAATAGTTAGTAACCATACTGGACAAATGTTGTCTCCTGTCACTTTGAATTGATGCTGCAGTACCTGTCATGTCTGCGGTCATTGCGAAATCACTCCACAACCTGGTCATAAAACCCCTCTGTCCAACGCCACTTCTGATTTGTGCACCTCTAACACCTCTGCCATGTTGCCCCCTGCAGCTCGTGTGAGAACCATCACCGCCGCTGTGTGCTGGGAATGCCTGAACCATGCGGTCTACAAAAGTTGCTTGTTTGGTAGCCAATATTTGCTCAAGGTTCTCATGTGGCATGATATTTTGCAATTTCCCTTTATAGCGTGGATCCAGGAGGCAGGCCAACCAGTAATCGTCATCGGTCATCATTTTGATAATGCGGGGGTCCCTTTTTAGGATACGCAAGGCATAATCCGCCATGTGGGCCAATGTTCCAGGTGTCAATTCACTGCTTGTGCTGGGTTGAGGAGCAGTTTCTGGCAAATCAACATCACTTGTCTCCCTCAAAAACCCTGTACCTGACCTTGCAACGCCACCAGTTTCTATTGCCCCCTGAGAAGCTTCCTCCTCCCATAAATATTCATCCCCATCATCCTCCTCGTCCTCCTCCTCTTCGTCCGTCACCTCGTCCAGGAGACTTCCCTGAGCAGACAATGGCTGACTGTCATCAAGGCTTCCCTCGTCCTCGGCTGCAGATGCCTGCTCCTTTATGTGCGTCAAACTTTGCATCAGCAGACGCATTAGGGGGATGCTCATGCTTATGATGGTGTCGTCTGCACTAACCAGGTGTGTGCATTCCTGGCAGACGCGGTACTGTATAAGGTGCGCGTCTCTGACTGGGGAGCACCTAGATAGAGCAGCACGGAAAGGTTGTCAGCATCACTCCTCCCCCCTCCCCCTAGTGATGCACTAATTGGAAGACCCCCGGCCGGCCAGTGGTCACTAGAGGGGAGGGGTCCTACGGCCACTCCTACAGGGGTTAAATCCAGGTGTCCGGCCGGGAACTTTCTCTTTTCCTCCCGGCGGACACCTGGAAGCTTTTGTGTCTGCCCCTGCAGTGGTGGTGTCGGATCCCCTGTTCGAGGCCTTACAGAGGAGAGTGGCGCAGGAAGGTGAGAACTGGCTTCAGGCCCTCTTTACCGGTATCAGGGCTCAGCTTCCTGCACCCTCTCCCGGCCCCCTTTCTCTCGATTCCCGTGGCTGTTTCGCCTGCGGCCTCCCTCGCGCCCGCTCCCCCGCGGCCCCTTGTGGCCTGCTCGCCTCTGCTGCTGGCCGGCTCGCCTGCTGGAGGGGGCGTCCTGTGCTGCGTCCCAGGGAGCCTGGGTCTGGGTCCCCTGCGCGGGACCCTCTCTCTGTTGCACGGGTGGTCTTGCGGCCACGGATGTCGGGGCGGCCTCCCGGAGGCGGCGGGGGAAGACCGGTGTCTCCTGCTCCGGTGACCGGCGGCGTGCAGACTGGCGGCGCCAGGCAGCGCCAGGCAGCGCTTGGCATTGCTCCCCCCCTGGCAGCTCCGGCGGATCTCCCAGCGGCGCGGGGGGGCAGGCAGTCTGTCCGCTTGTCCCGCGCCCCGGAGCGGCTCCAGGTTGGGGAGGGGGCGGCCTCGCAGCTGCCGGCGTCTTCCTGCTCCCTCCTCGTGCTCGGTCCTGCGCTTGGAGAAAGCTCCACCCACCCCACTTCCGGTTCCCGCCCACCCACTTCCGGTCCCAGCATCATAGCGCTGGAAACAGCGCTGGCCAGGCCTCGGTTGCACATATATGCCGCCCGCAGGGGGTTACCTGGAGGCTGGCGCTAACGCCACACCGTCCCCAGAGCGCACTGATCGGTCAAACCAGACCGATCAGGGTGCGGTTTTCTCACCAGGCCTGACCTCCAGCATACCCCCGGCAGATGCAGCACTGATGCCTGCTCGGGGGTATCAGGGGTCAGGCCGTAGAGGTCACAGGACAGCTGATGAGCGCATTGTTCGGTCCAATAGGACCGAGCAAGACGCTCAACAGCTGCACACCGGGAATCACTGCGAAATATCAGTAAACGCACCAAACACGGACACATTCACGCCCCCCCCCCCCCCCACTGCCCAAATTCCTAATAAAAATTACCCGCTGCCCAGCCAAACTCCAGCTATGGGGCTGAATACTGCTGCCTCCTTACCCCCCCCCTCTAAACAGCACTACGGGACCGTTTACCGCCAATATTCCCTCTAGTAATAATGTTAGAATCCCCCCCATTACACCGCTGAGCAACGGCAGACGAAGGCGTAGACGCCAAACGTCCTCCAAATCCTCCTTGGATAACTCCCGTCGCCATTCGCGCTACCCCTCTAAATGCCCCTCCCGTCACCGACGCAGACTCAGCTCCCATAGGAGCCGCTGCAGATCGCGGGCCTCAGGATGGCTGTTATCAGCAACATCCGAGGGGTCCGACGTATCGCAGAGCCCGGATCGAAGTTATAGGGCACGCGACAAAACTTAAAAATCGAGGGCACCCTCTAGGGCTTTCAGCCGGGGAGAACAATCCCCCGCGGCTTCCAGCCTCAACAACAACCATGCAGTCGCCGAAGACAGAGCCATTAATCCGCCACGATATGGTTGTAATCGGGCTCCAACGCACGGTACTCAGTGCCTCGGCCAGCACATCGGTCAGTCCCTCGCTGTTGCGGGAGCCAGAGTTTCCCCGTCCTGCGACATCACCCCGTCAACATCTGCGGGGGTTCCTCCAGGATCGGAGTACACTCGTCCAGAGTCGCACAGCGGTGAGTGTTCCAAGGGTGGCAAGGAATGGAGCTAACCTCAGCGGTAAAGGAGTTAATCCTACAACTATCACATTCTAGTGAAAAAGTGGTGAACAATACAGCACCACAGTCCGCTAATCTACACAAAGACGCCTTCTTCTGCGGGATCAGCCCGCCAGGCGCCCATATAGATCAGGAAACTAGACAGAAAACCTGGAGTAACGAGTACATTGACATATGGTCGCTGATATCAGCAGACCAACAAACGGTGGATAAAGCCAACGATAGGAATTTCGATAGGGGAGATCAAAAATTGCATCATGATATATAGTTCATACAAGTCGCACGGCGGTTCAGCCTGGCGTCGGTACGACGAGGAGTTCCGCAGGCGTCTGGCCCTACAGCCCGATCTAGGCTGGGGGGGTTGAAGCAACAGCATGTGGTTGTGACTGATGCCGTCCCAGAAACAGCCCCCCCCCTTTTCATCCACGACCACTAATTACTCCACAGCCGCAGGTCAGAACTCAGTGGTCGTGCGAAAACCCGGGGCCTGCTGGCTATTTAACGAGGGAAACTGCCGTTTCCATGTGTTATGCAAATTCAGACATGATTGCTCCGCTTGCGGGGGGGGGGGGGCACCCAGCGTCAAGGTGCACTCGTCAGCCATACAAAGCGCCAACACGGCAGAACCCCAGTGAGCGTAATTGCGATGGCCCCCTGGCTAAAGCTCTACCCCAATAAGAAAGCGGCTCAGCAGCTGCAGGCGGGATTCTCCAACGGGTTTTTTATTCCCTTTAGGCTAACAAGAATGCCAACCCTATCCAATAACCTAAAATCGGCTCGCGAATTTCCCCAAATTCTTAAGACAAAAAATTGAAAAGGAGGTAGAACTGGGTAGAATAGCAGGCCCCTTTAAGTCGCTCCCCTTCAAAAACATGAAAATGTCACCGCTAGGCAATAGAATCGGCATTCCATTTACTACCCGTGCACCCCGAATGTTTCCACCTTCTGAGCTGCAAAGTGGACCAACATTACTACTTCGACATGTGCCTTTCGAGGGGATGTTCCATCTCATGTCTATTTCAAGCTATTCAGCACCTTCCTATATTGGGTAGTTCAGTACGAGACAGGCAGTACATCCCTAATTCACTACCTCGACGATTTCCTGTTCGTCGGCCCCAGAAATTCTAATCTCTGCTCCGATTTACTAGAAAAATTCAAAGCTATCTCACACAAATTCGGAGTGCCATTTTCACCGGAGAAAACGGAGGGACCATGTAATGTATTGCCCCTTTTTGGGCATCGAAATAGATATCAATTCGATGGTTTTCCGCTTACCAAAGGATAAAATACTAAAAACCCAGCAAATGTTGAAAGGCTTCCGCGAAGTTAACAAGGTAACCATCCAGCAAATGCAGGCATTATTGGGCCTACTGACGTTCGCCTGCCGCGTAATGCCGGTTGGCAGAGCATTCTCGCGCAGACTTTCTTTGGCAACAAAAGGCGCTTCTCAGCCCGGCCATAGAATTATGCTCACTCGTTCGCTAAAAGCAGATCTGCTAGTATGCCAGACGTTCCTACAATCGTATAACGGTCACACGTGCGTCATGGCTAGAGAGATCACAAGTAAGGAAGTCGGGCCGTCAATAGGGTGGAACAAAACAGAGGGTCTTGCAGCAATCTACAAAAACCAATGGTGCAAATCTGATTGGCCAGAGCAATGGACGACAACAACGTGGGGGCAAGATCCAGCCCTATGGGAATTGTTTACAGTTGTAACGGCATTGGAGTTATGGGCCGATCAGTTGAGAAACATGAACATTCGTTTCCAAACAAAAATGCGAAAACAGCGAAGAGTTTAAATCACATGTCTTCTTCATCCCTGCCCAGACTCGCTCTCTTGCGCCGGCTAGCGCTGAGATGCCTTGAAAACAATATTTGGTGTAGAGCCACCATGGTGGCGGAAGTTGATGATAATATCATTAACCCACTGTTATTTTCCAATTGGCAGACTTTCAGAATCCAGCAGCCCAACGCGCAACCCTGGGGTATTCTGTGTCCACTGTCCCTGTGGGACGCAGTGGCCAATCATTGATGCCCTTAATCCGGGCCTCCGTTTTGCCAGCTACCTGGCAGGTGTATGGTAAGGCTTGGGAGGAGTGGTGCTCACTATTTCAGGGTAGGCCAGTCGATGAATGCGACGGAACATGAAGCGCGGTGACAACTGATTTTATATTACAGATTAGGGAAGGCGGGGCGTCGGGCACCTCGGCATAACGGAAATTATTGGGGCTAGCATTTTTCTTTCAATTATTGGGATGGGTAGACGTAACTAAGTCCTTCTGCATAAGACAAGCCACAAAAGGTTGGAAAAGGCTTCAGCCAAGCCAAGAATGTCGCCGCCCCATTTCTCTGAGACTATTGCAGGACCTGATTGCGATATCCCCGTCAGTCTGCTCATCGCAATATGAGGCGGCCCTCATAGCGGCAGCTTTTGCGACCGTATTTTTCGGAGCACTGCGAATCAGCGAATTGCTACTGCGGTAAAAAAAAAAACGCGTCGGAAGGAGGCCTAATTAATGAGGACATAGTAATATGCAGCGACGCCCTGCGCATCAGGGTTAGAAAATCCAAATGCGATCCCACCGGTAGGGGCACATGGGTCCTGGTTAACTCTACAGATGGCCCAGCTTGCCCGCTAAAAATGGTTAAAACATACGCCGTATGTAGACACGCTGGTAGATTTTTCTTCACTCATACAGACGGGTCCCCTCTGACCAAGTACCAATTCCAGGCAATGTTCAAGCTAGGCTAGGAAAAAACCGGCGCAAATCCAAAGGAGTATGGAACACATTCGTTCCGGATAGGGGCGGCCACAGAGGCAGCTAAGGCAGGAGTGTCAGAGGCCGAAGTGCAGAGAATGGGTCGTTGGAAGTCCGCATGCTTCGGTTAATATTGAACCAGCAGCACAAGAGTTGCTTGTTTGGTTGCTAATATTTGTTCGAGGTTCTCATGTGGCATAATATTTTGCAATTTGCCTTTATAGCGAGGGTCAAGGATGCAGGCCAACCAGTAATCGTCATCGGTCATCATTTTAATAATGCATGGGTCCCTTTTGAGGATACGTAAGGCATAATCCGCCATGTGGGCCAAAGTTCCAGTTGTCAAATCTGTGGTTGTGCTGGTTTGAGGGGCAGTTACAGGCAAATCTACGTCACTTGTCTCCCTTAAAAAACCAGAACCCGGCCTTGCAACGCCACTAATTTCTGTTGGCCCAGGAGAAGCTTCCTCATTAAAAAAGTACTCATCCCCATCATCCTCCTTGTCCTCCTCCTCCTCTTCGCCCGCTACCGCGTCCTCTACACGGCCCTGACCAGACAATGGCTGACTGTCATCAAGGCTTTCCTCTTCCTCGGCTGCAGACGCCTGCTCCTTTATGTGCGTCAAACTTTGCATCAGCAGACGCATTAGGGGGATGCTCATGCTAATTATGGAGTTGTCTGCACTAACCAGGCGTGTGCATTCCTCAAAACACTGAAGGACTTGACACAGGTCTTTTGGCTTTGACCACTGCACACCTGACAACTCCATGTCTGCCATCCAACTGCCTGCCCGTGTATGTGTATCCACCCACAAATACATAACAGCACGCCTCTGTTCGCACAGCCTCTGAAGCATGTGCAGTGTGGAGTTCCACCTTGTTGCAACATCGATTATTAGGCGGTGCTGGGGAAGCTGCAAAGATCGCTGATGGTTCTGCATATGGCTGGAGTGTACGGGCTGTACCATAGCGTCTACTACGAGTCTTGGGGGACACTCGCTTGGCACGGGATTAACGCACTCGGGCACGGTTTTCTATCAAAAACACAGTTTCTTAGGTTTATTTCGCACAACATAAACCACATCCACAGGAACTTAGTAACAGCTTGAACAGTATCTGGACATATTCAACTTTACCACAGTTCGTCTCTGACCCCGGTCAGCATTACACACGGTTTTCAGACCGTTACCCGTTGGCAACCTTCACGGGTTCCTGGACACCTCTTGGCCTCAGAGGTGCCCCAGACACAATGTCTCTCTCTTCTAACCCCGGTTAGCATATCACACGGATCTCCATCCGTTACCTGTTGGTGCCGCACAGGTTCTCGGATACCTCTCTTCACCAGAGGCATCCTTCAGATGTTCACACTCTATCTTTCCTTTTCTCTGACTCCGGTCAGTACAACACGAATCTCCATTCGTTACCTGCCATTGCCGCACAGGTTCTCGGATACGTCTCTTCACCAGAGGCATCCTTCAAACATTCTTTCACTCTGACCCCGGTCACTACAACACGGATCTCCATCCGTTCCACAGCCTGGTCTGTGCAAGGTCCAGAGCCCCTGCCATGTGCTCTTCAGGGAGCAGACACTCCCAACACATGGGGCTCTCTCCAGGACCTTCCAGCACAGACCATTCAGATCCACACTCAGAGCCCATGTGACCAAACCTCAGTCACATTATATGCTACCAACCACTCCCACAGGTGGAAGTGTGGATGTGTGGCTAGTTTGTCCCGCCCATCTCACACAACTAGCCTAGTAAGTCTTCCTTACCACTATACAAACTCTTGAGGGACTACAGGTCCCAGAACAACAACATTGCATCAGACTTACCACGCAGACTCCCTCTGCGACACATATCGGCCATTCACAACACTGCCAGTCACTGTTTCACTACCATTATCACAACAGATATGCCTCAATGCATATCCCAAGGAGCACACACAGCGCCCCCTAGCTGCCACAGGGGTCACTACACCACAGGGCGAACGGCGGATGTGCGAGCAAAGTCTTCGCACCTTCAGGAGAAGGGGGGTAACCCCGGATAACTTGTCAGGAAGCACTGCACCACCAGGTTCAAGGTGTGAGCCAGGCAAGGAATGTGTTTCGGTTGTGAAAGGGCTATGGCAGCCATAAAATTCCTTCCGTTATCACTGACTATCTTGCCTGCCTCAAGATGTACACTGCCCAGCAATGACTGAGTTTCTTGCTGCAAGAACTCGGACAGAACTTCCGTGGTGTGTCTGTTGTTGCCCAAACACTTCATTTCCAACACAGCCTGCTGATGCTTACCACTAGCTGTTCCATAATGGGACACCTCGTGTGGAACACTGGCAGCTGCGGATGGAGTGGTCGTGCGACTGTGGTCTGTGGACGAGCTCTCGCTTCTGCTGGATGATGAGGAGGAGGAGGGGTGGCGAATGCCTACAGCCAACTGTTTCCTAGACCGTGGGCTAGGCAGAACTGTTCCAATATGGTTGTCCCCTGTGGACCCTGCATCCACCACATTAACCCAGTGTGCCGTGATGGACACGTAACATCCCTGGCCATGCCTACTGGTCCATGCATCTTTTGTGAGGTGCACCTTTCTACTGACAGATTGCCTGAGTGCATGGACAATGCGGTCTTTGACATGCTGGTGGAGGGCTGGGATGGCTTTTCTCGCAAAGAAGTGTCGACTGGGTAGGTCATAGCATGGTACTGCGTAGGCCATCAGGGCTTTGAAAGCTTTGCTTTCAACCAACCGGTAGGGCATCATTTCTAACGATATTAGTCTAGCAATGTGGGCGTTCAAACCCTGTGTACGCGGGTGAGAGGACGAGTACTTCCTTTTCCTAACGAGAGTCTCTTGTAGGGTGAGCTGGACTGGAAAGCTGCATATGGTGGAACTAGCAGGGGTGGTGGTGGACATGGCAGACTGAGAGAGGGTTGGTGATGGTATTCTTGCTGTTGGCCTACATACAGTGTTTCCTACCAAGAACAAGTGATTCCCTGACTGCTTTGGCCTCGCGACGATACCTCCACATTTGCTGCAGGTGGTGTCGTAAACGGTGAGCTTACAGTGAGGGAAGGAATGTAGCGTTGCTGACTAGCTTCATTGTGAGCAGGTGCAACAACGTTATGGGACGTTTGGTAGTTAGTCCAGGCTTGCAAGTGCATGGTGGTTAAATGTCTACGCATGCAAGTTGTATTTACATTTTTGACATTCTGACCTCTGCTAAAGGTCCTTGAGCATTTCTTACAGATCACTTTGCACTGATCATTCGGATCTTGGTTAAAAAATTGCCAGACTGCACTCTTCCTACTATCGAATACCTTTTCAGGCATTGCACACTGTGCTACTTTAACCGGATGGCCACGCTGTCCTACAACTGTTTTTGGTTTTGACACACGTTTTTGGCCAGATACGGGCCTGCTAGATGAAAGCTGTTGCGATGTTGATGCCTGCTGTGGCTCCTCCTCCTCCACTTCAGAGCTACTGCCAGCGGCACCCTGTTCCCCCAATGGCTGCCAATCGGGGTCAACAACTGGGTCATCTATCACCACCTCTTCTATGTCCTGTGCACCTTCCTCTGTGTCACTGTGTAAGCCGGTGCTATAGCGTTCGGGACGGGGCACCATAGTCTCATCAGGGTCAGATTCTGGCTCAGTACACTGCGAGGGCAATGTGGTGATCTGAGTCAATGGAAAAGCATAATAATCTAGCTGTGGCTGTGCATCTGTGCACTCCATGTCCGATTAATCTTGTAATGGGCATGGCCTGTTAACAATTTCCCTTTCTAACCCAGGCACGGTATGTGTAAAGAGCTCCATGGAGTAACCTGTTGTGTCGCCTGACGCATCCTTCACTGTTGTTCTGGGTGAAGGACACAAGGAAGCGACTTGTTCCTGACCGGGAGCATCCACTGACGACGCGCTGCTTTTAAATTTTGCACTTTCCGAAGAGGAGGCAAAAGAGCTAGAGGCAGAGTCAGCAAGGAAAGCCAAAACTTTTTCCTGCTGCTCCGGCTTTAAAAGCGGTTTTCCTACTCCCAGAAAAGGGAGCGTTCGAGGCCTTGTGTAGCGAGACGATGACGCTGGCTCAACAACTCGAGACTTAGGTGCTATTTTGCTTTTCCCACGACCACCTGATGCTCCACCACCACTACCATCATTACCAGCTGGCAATGACCGCCCACGGCCACGACCTCTTCCACCAGACTTCCTCATTCTTGGAAAAATGTAACCAAACTAACAACCGTTATATGGTACTGTAAAACCAGGTAGAAGGTAAACTTGTTGTGAATTTAAATCTCCCTTTATAGGTGTGGGAGACTGCTGGGAAAATCAGGCCCACTGTATTACACTACACAGTTTCAGTGTCAGAAAGTGGCTGACAGATATGCCACAAACAGGACTGACGCAGATGCACTTAGTGGCAATAGAAATTTCCCTTTATAGGTGTGGGAGACTGCTTGGAAAATCAGGCCCACTGTATTACACTACACAGTTTCAGTGTCAGAAAGTGGCTGACAGATATGCCACAAACAGGACTGACGCAGATGCCCTTAGTGGCAATTGAAATTTCCCTTTATAATGCTCTGCTGGAATTTTAGACCATTCTTCTTTGGCAAACTGCTCCAGGTCCCTGATATTTGAAGGGTGCCTTCTCTAAACTGCCATTTTTAGATCTCTCCACAGGCGTTCTATGGGATTCAGGTCTGGACTCATTGCTGGCCACCTTAGAAGTCTCCAGTGCTTTCTCTCAAACCATTTTCTAGTGCTTTTTGAAGTGTGTTTTGGGTCATTGTCCTGCTGGAAGACCCATGACCCAGCTTTCTCACACTGGACCCTACATTATGCTGCAAAGTTTGTTGGTGGTCTTCAGACTTCATAATGCCATGCACACTGTCAAGCAGTCCAGTGCCATAGGCATTAAAGCAACTCCAAAACATCAGGGAACCTCTGCCATGTTTGACTGTAGGGACCGTGTTCTTTTTTTTGAATGCCTCTTTTTTTCTCCTGTAAACTCTATGTTGATGCCTTTGCCCAAAAAGCTCTACTTTTGTCTCATCTGACCAGAGAACATTCTTCCAAAACGTTTTAGGCTTTTTCAGGTAAGATTTGGCAAACACCAGCCTGGCTTTTTTATGTCTCGAGGTAAGAAGTGGGGTCTTCCTGGGTCTCCTACCATACAGTCCCTTTTCATTCAGACGCCGATGGATAGTACGGGTTGACACTGTTGTACCCTCGAACTCCAGGGCAGCTTGAACTTGTTTGGATGTTAGTCGAGGTTCTTTATCCAACATCCGCACAATCTTGCGTTGAAATCTCTTGTCAATTTTTATTTTCCGTCCACATCTAGGGAGGTTAGCCACAGTGCCATGGGCTTTAAACTTCTTGATGACACACGGTAGACACAGGAACATTCAGGTCTTTGGAGATGGACTTGTAGCCTTGAGATTGCTCATGCTTCCTCACAATTTGGTTTCTCCAGTCCTCAGACAGTTCTTTGGTCTTCTTTCTTTTCTCCATGCTCAATGTGGTACACACAAGGACACAGGACAGAGGTTGAGTCAACTTTAATCCATGTCAACTGGCTGCAAGTGTGATTTAGTTATTGCCAACACCTGTTAGGTGCCACAGGTAAGTTACAGGTGCTGTTAATTACACAAATTAGAGAAGCATCACATGATTTTTCAAACAGTGCCAATACTTTTGTCCACCCCTTTTTTATGTTTGGTGTGGAATTATATCCAATTTGGCTTTAGGACAATTATTTTTGTGTTTTTTCATTTAAGACAAATTAAATGAAGATAATAATAACAAAGAATTTGTGTTTGCAATCATTTTCAGGAAGAAACTGAGTATTATTTGACAGAATTGCAGGGATGTCAATACTTTTGGCCACATTTCAAAAAATAGACTAAGTGCAGCACACTGCAGCGCTAAAACATGCAAACATGAAACACGAAAAATGTAATTGCAACAGGTCCAGTACCCCTCCACAGAGAGAGAGAATGTTAGTCTCATAAGAGGTTTTCATAGGTACCCATTCAGATGGAGACGTTTATTCTCAGCGAGGAAAGGAAAACGTAGGACCTGGTATAAGAGAGATGCCGTAAAGTGGCTACCAGGTACACATAAAATTGGCCTTTTTTATGCGCTAAACGCTCTAATTTTTCATATTTCTAGTGCAGTAATGCAGTTCAATTTTCGTGTTTCATGTTTGCATGTTTTAGCGCTGCAGTGTGCTGCCTTATTTGCTTGACAATACTTTTGGCCACAACTGTATATACATTACACAGGATATCCAGCAGTGTATGTATAAGTATATTCACTCCGTTGTAAACATACATACAGATAGGAGAGAGAGCTGGATCTACAGGGAGAGCTTGCAGCATTCACAGATACTGAGTGAGCTCTGCTGATTGCAGCCCTGGCCCCCATCAGATTCCAGGGCCCAGAAGTGAGGGAGAATGTGCAATGACATCACAGCTAGAGATGAGCGAATTTGATCAGGTCCCTGCTCATTTGACAAGCTATAGCGCTGACCGAATAAGCTGCAGAGGGAACTTGGATACATGGAGCGCGTCGGCTAATCAGCTGTTCGGCTCCACAGCTCCATGTGTCGCGGCTGTGTGACAGTCACAACACATGCATGGAGAGCCTGTGTGTTGGGCTCTAGTCACAGCAAGCAGGAGATTCATCGCCAGAAACCATGTGCCCAGAATAGGAGCTCAGGTTATAGCAGTATCTGGCAAAGCAAAGTATTTAATGAAGTGCTTATCTATGAGAGCTAGGGCACATGAAAATTACATGTAAAGTAGTGGCTGACCCGTTTAAACATAGAGGGAACACAGATAGTGAGGAGAACTTGAAGAAGAGCTGTGGGAAAGGTGAAAGAGTAATAAAAATATAATATTCTACGTTTATCCTCCAGACGCCATAGCATTAAATTTGTTATTTTCTACAAATCGAATTCTTTGGTAAGAGCTGGTTGATTTGCAGAATCGATCTCTAGAACAGTCAGATCTAGAAATGCAGTAGAACAGATGGCAGTGTCAGGGCAGGGGGTAATGGGGAGATTGGCACTAAAGGATGAAATGGTGAGAACGAATACTGAACGTTAGAACCACTCATTACATGGGTCACACTTTGTTTCTTGTCATCAAATTACTTCTCAATGGATTCAGTTCTATAATATGTTTAACAAGTGCTGTAATATTATCCAAGACAAAAATTGTCTTGGATAAAATTGTGAATAATTTCTATTATAAAAAGGCCAATTTTGTCTCTACCTGTGCTCTAATGACATTCAGTAATTGGAGATTGAGGCTTGAGTGATCACAGAGAAAATAAAAAGAGATAACACGTCAGACAATATATGGAGCATTTATTGGATGCGGAGCAAGGTTATAGCTGAGATACAGACTTTAAGACCAGATTCTAAGAGTGTTCGTGATTTCTTCCACTTTTTTGATGAAACCAGTCATTAACAGGATCTGCTCTTATCTGTAAACCAGTCGGTCCTCAACTCTTCCTTCCTTTATTGGACAGTGCAGCTTTTTTTGTTTCTAGTGACTTTGTCAGCTTGCTTCCCGTCTTTCATCTTCTTCAGCGCTTCTATGATCTAATTACATAAGGATCAGAAGTATGTTACTTTATTACATGACATAAAAACAGAGAAGCTATACATAATGCAGCATACTGCACTTTGCTATACAACCAACCTTGTACAGGACATATGTGACATCTATCTAGTCTAAGGTCCTAATGCAGCCTCGTATGCCTCCACGAGTGGTATTCTACTAGCATTGCTATCTGAGATTGATGAAAATAGTTACTACACTTCCAGAGTCGGTGGTAATCAGTATGTATAAAATATATACGTATAATATATATACACACACACACACACACACACACACACAAAACACCACCAAATGACTGTGCTGAAGGAAAATAGGCATCAAATTTATCAGAACAATCTTTAAACCATTGGGTGGATTCGCAGGTGGCAATTTTTTTGTTACGTATGCTTTTAAAACTCCTACCGAATTAGGAGCATGTGTGTATAAATGGGCTTTACACTACTGGATAACTGCAGCCTATGGTGCTTTCACATTACGTTTTGCCACCCATTTGTTGGTCCCCTCGGTGCTTATATCCGAATCCCCTGCAAAATGGGATACGGGTGTATGCGCAGACAGGGCCATACACTATAATGGTTCCGACAGAGTGAACGCACTCTGTCCTGCATGTATGTCTACTTGAGACAGACACCAGACACAGTCTGCTACACATTCGCCCGAAATTCCGTTTGTGGGGTTTGGACGTAAGACCAATGAACGGATAACAAAGCGCAATGTGAAAGCACCCATAATTAATTCAGGACTCGTATTAAATTAGAAACAACTTATGCTCACCTCCTGTAATATTACCGTTCTAGCTGTTGCTAGATGGTGATGTGACTTGTGATGTCACTTGTCGGCTGCAGCCAGAGAACAGATGGTTGTCAGTTGCAGCTCAGGGTTGATGTCCACTCTGATGAAATAATAAAATTTGCAGCAGGCAAGTGGCTGGTCATTGGCTTCAGCCTGTACGTGACCCAACAAGCCATGTTGCTCTCCGGAAACAGCAGCACTGATATCGCTAGAATGCCGCCCCTCTAGGAGGTGTGTATACACTGTTTATATTTTAATTAGAGTCCTGAATTGGTAAAGATGGGGTTGTGCAGCAGTGTAAAACCCCTAACAGCCACAACTTGAAGTTGAAATTCGACCATGTCTGTTAACTATTTAGATGCTGCTGTCAACTGACAACTGGAATTAAATGGAGCAGATGCCGGTGTGTGTAGATAGAAACCTATCGGTCCCAAGGATGTGATCATGAGGTATCAATGGGCTACCATGTCAGCTGAGGGCCTACTGAAGGCTCCATGTCTGCCAAATTGGTACTCATGTCAAGTTCAGCAAGTGTGGAATTGCAATTTATAGTAAAAGCAATAAGACAATCACAGAATCAAGTTCTCTAAGGGATCTAAAAAAAATAATGTAAAAAAGAAAAATAAAGCAAAACGTTTTAACACATATGTTCAAATGACACATACAGTTAGGTCCATATATATTTGGACAGAGACAACATTTTTCTAATTTTGGTTATAGACATTACCACAATGAATTTTAAACAAAACAATTCAGATGCAGTTGAAGTTCAGACTTTCAGCTTTCATTTGAGGGTATCCACATTAAAATTGGATGAAGGGTTTAGGAGTTTCAGCTCCTTAAAGGGAACCTGTCACCACGTTTTTGGAAGATGGGATAAAAATAGCGTTAAATAGGGGCAGAGGTGGGCGTTACATTAGTGTGTGTGTTATGCGTTTATTACCCACCTAAGTTGCCGAAATAACTTTGCAAAGTCTCCGTTTTCGCCTGTCAATCAGGCTGGTCAGGTCACATGGGCGTGGTGTCTTCACCCAGATTTGGCGTAGTTTTCCGTTGGTGGCGTAGTGGTGTGCGCATGCCCAAAGTCCGGAATCCTCTTCCAGGGGATTTAAAATAGCGCGGTGTTCGTTATTGCATTGGTGATCGGTGGGCGCGGCCATCTTCCTTTGGCCGCGCGTGCGCAGAAGCGGCGCTCTGCTGGCCGCGGCTTCAGGAAAATGGCCGCGGGATGCCGCGCGTGCGCAGATGGATATCGCGGCGGCCATTTTCCTGAAGCCGCGGCCAGCAGAGCGCCGCTTCTGCGCACGCGCGGCCAAAGGAAGATGGCCGCGCCCACCGATCACCAATGCAATAACGAACACCGCGCTATTTTAAATCCCCTGGAAGAGGATTCCGGACTTTGGGCATGCGCACACCACTACGCCACCAACGGAAAACTACGCCAAATCTGGGGGAAGACACCACGCCCATGTGACCTGACCAGCCTGATTGACAGGCGAAAACGGAGACTTTGCAAAGTTATTTCGGCAACTTAGGTGGGTAATAAACGCATAACACACACACTAATGTAACGCCCACCTCTGCCCCTATTTAACGCTATTTTTATCCCATCTTCCAAAAACGTGGTGACAGGTTCCCTTTAACATGTGCCACCCTGTTTTTAAAGGGACCAAAAGTAATTGGACAATTGACTCCAAGGTTATTTCATGGACAGGTGTGGGCAATCCCTTCCTTTATGTCATTCTCAATTAAGCAGATAAAAGGCCTGGAGTTGATTTGAGGTGTGGTGCTTGCATTTGGAAGGTTTTGCTGTGAAGGAAACATGCAGTCAAAGGAGCTCTCCATGCAGGTGAAACAAGCCATCCTTAAGCTGCGAAAACAGAAAAAAAACATCCGAGAAATTGCTACAATATTAGGAGTGGCAAAATCTACAGTTTGGTACATCCTGAGAAAGAAAGAAAGCAGCAGTAAGCTCATCAATGCAAAAAGACCTGGGCGCTCACGGAAGACAACAGGGGTGGATGATCGCAGAATAATCTCCATGGTGAAGAGAAACCCCTTCACAACAGCCAACCAAGTGACCAACACTCTCCAGGAGGTAGGCGTATCAATATCCAAATCTACCATAAAGAGAAGACTGCATGAAAGTAAATACAGAGGGTTCACTGCACGGTGCAAGCCACTCATAAGCATCAAGAATAAAAAGGCTAGACTGGACTTTGTTAAAAAACATCTAAAAAAGCCAGCACAGTTCTGGAAGAACATTCTTTGAACAGATGAAACCAAGATCAACCTCTACCAGAATGATGGAAAGAGAAAAGTATGGCAAAGACGTGGTACAGCTCATGATCCAAAGCATACCACATCATCTGTAAAACATGGCGGAGGCAGTGTGATGGCTTGGGCATGCATGGCTGCCAGTGGCACTGGGTCACTAGTGTTTATTGATGATGTGACACAGGACAAAAGCAGCCGAATGAATTCTGAGGTATTCAGAGCCGCCATACTGTGTGCTCAGATCCAGCCAAATGCAGCCAAACTGATTGGTCGTCGTTTCATACTACAGATGGACAATGACCCAAAACATAAAGATAAAGCAACCCAGGAGTTTATTAAAGCAAAGAAGTGGAATATTCTTGAATGGCCAAATCAGTCACCTGATCTCAACCCAATTGAGCATGCATTTCACTTGTTAAAGACTAAACTTCAGACAGAAAGGCCCACAAACAAACAGCAACTGAAAACCACCGCAGTGAAGGCCTGGCAGAGCATCAAAAAGGAGGAAACACAGCGTCTGGTGATGTCCATGAGTTCAAGACTTCAGGCAGTCATTGCCAACAAAGGGTTTTCAACCAAGTACTAAAAATGAAAATTTTATTTAAAATTACTGAATCTGTCCAATTACTTTTGGACCCTTTAAAAACAGGGTGGCACATGTTAAGGAACTGAAACTCCTAAATCCTTCATCCAATTTTAATGTGGATACCCTCAAATGAAAGCTGAAAGTCTGATCTTCAACTGCATCTGAATTGTTTTGTTTAAAATTCATTTTGGTAATCTCTATTACCAAAATTAGAAAAATGCTGTCTCTGTCCAAATATATATGGACCTAACTGTATGTTCAAAAAAAGTATTAATTCTACACAATCATCTCTAAAGGCAGTATTGCTATTTAGATAAGCATAGCTTCCAAATATATATGTTTCCAATTAATACACTCCAATCCTTAGTCACTATCTTGACATATTTCGGCAGTCCAATTCAGGCCAGGCCATCAGAAGACATACCAAACGTTAATTCGAGAAAGCGGAAGATTTCATGTCTAGATGAAATGGAGTCTCATTTGCAAAGCAATACATGTGCTTTACCAGGAAAATGCTGCTTTATTGTAGCCCTGTATGTTACTTTGAAATTCTCAGAGAAAACAGAATAAAAAAAAGAGAGGTGAACAATGACTACAGTCATCCATGTGAGGGTGTGACCCCGCCTGATTGACAAAGAGACAACTGTCAATCAAGTCAAGCCAGGTGGGGACCCACCCAAGTTATTTGTTCTGCCTATTCTCGACCCCACCTTAAGCCATGTTTCCACTAAAACAAAACATTTCAGAGTAAACATGTAGTTATGTCGCCTAATTTATGCTGCATGTGTTTGGAGAAAATAAATTGCCCCAACAGGTTCTCTTGATTACCAGCCCAGGATAAAAACAAATTACAAATTGTCTGCGCTGCTGGAAAGAAGTCTCTTGCTGCGATATTCTTTGAAGGCTAATTTATTATCCATTACAGGTTTCAATGCCATACTGGAATCTTTATGAAGTGTAAAAAAGCAGACCTGTTTTTTTTTTTTTTTTTACAGTACTGTTTATCCACACTGCAGATAAGGAATGAAGATCCTGATCGTGGTGGAGTTTTTAAAACTGGATTTTTTGTCTTTATGGTTCTTTAGTCAACGCTTTTCAAAGTCATTCCAGACTGCTTCCTCAGGACAAAGACCGTACATATAGATAATGGAAAGTGAACATATTTATACTAAGGATTTGAAAAAAAAAACGGGAGCCAAAAAGACACATTACATACCAAATTTCAATTGCTTGCCGTTTTTTTAAAAGTTCAAAAAGAAGAGAAAATAGAAAAGAGAATTTCTTAAAAGGGACTAAAATATGTATCAGTATGCTTTTATTGTTGTGTCTCTTTAAAAGGTGTTATAAAAAATATATAAATAAAAATATGTATATAAAAATATTTTGAAAAGGTGATTGTCTCTTTAAAACTTGGACTCGAATTGGAATCATGTAAACCTCTTGGCATTTGCCCTTCAGTTCATATACACACTGAGCCACGGAGAACTGAGTCAGAAGAGCCGGTAATGGATGAGTAACCGTGACGAAAAGCTGCTGAGGTCCGAATAAGCGGTAGAAGATGAGTGAACGTGACAAAAAGGAAAGTTATTTGTGTGGATATTCTAGACTGTATTCAAAGTGGAATACATGTGAGAACTGATTAATTTGTGGCAAGTGGGAAAAAGGAATAGTTCTTTATTATGAGAAGAATGTAGATGTGATATAGAACTCAAAGAAAAGGGGTGGTCAGAGGAACTGTTTGTAGATCTACCTACGTGATTCACTGTGTGCAAAGGTTACCTGTCATACGGCCAGGAACCAGACCAGTGCGTGCGGCAGAAAAAGGAGGCTGAAAGAACATGAATGTATGATCATGTGCAAGATCGCGGCCTAACATAAATGATCATATTAAAAACATGCTGGTGTTATATTTTTTTTTCTTCTTTTCTCTCTCTTCTTTTTCCTCTCTCTCCTTGGATTTGCAGTGAGCTGTTTATTCCTATACATGGTTGTGTGATACACGACCTTCTCAGGTTGGTGGATCCTTTAATACATTCATTTATGCCAGTACAGCCTTGAAATGCGTAGTGGATAATAAAGAATCTCCTAAGAATATTGCAACAGACTTCTTTCCAGCAGCACAGACTATTTTTCAGCTTGTTTTTATCCTGTTTTGGTAAACTCCATCTGGCGAATTTCCCCAACGACGGGGCAGCGGCAGCTGGCTAACAAAACCTTTATATTGGTTGTGTCCTCACGTAACCACATAAGGTGAACCTATTGTAAATACTCCCTCTTATACTAGGGTTTGACCCTATGGTGCGCTTCTTTCTTCAGTCATTGTTTCCTCAGGTTCTCTGTATTATAATCTGCTCTTTCATACTAAGGCTTCCTTTACCAATTTCACTGAAAGTAAAATTAAAATATTAACACTTACATCTTTTGGATAAGGAAACCCTCCACATTCTAGTTTAGAGAAGATCAACTCATCATTAACTTTCACTTCGAAGCTTCCTGTAAGTGAATACAATAATACTATTATTATTATTAATAATAATAAAATAATAATTATGCCATTCTACTCAGTGTGCCGGCATGATCTGAATTCAAGACCAAGAGACCCAATTTCACATAGTGGAGAAATACCTGACATTCCTCACTAAAATACCATCCTGACATACTGCTCACTTGTTTATGACCCTTAGCACACGGCACACGCCATAACCGAAACTGGATTATTAAAAAGAAGTAATTTATGGCTGAAGCAGAAATAAGTGCTATATAACTCATAAACTACAGATAGTACCCCGCACTCCTTGAAATTCATGTGATCTGAGAGAAAGAGTCTTTTGGGGTTCTGGTTCATAGTGTTAGACAAAAAGTGAGTAATAAAAAAAAAAATAATAATAGCCAGTCACAGGTAGCAAACTCATGTAGAGCTGCAATGGCTACAGATGGATGTGATTTATGACCTAGTGCTCCTACCTGTCCACCATGGAAAGATAAAGAGACAATTATTCAAATTTGGTCAGTAACCTATACTAACAGCTTGGTCTGCCTGGAGGGTGTGGAATTTTAAACCCCATCCTCTCCAGAGCATAAAATGTATTGTGGGTAACAGCGCTTTGAATATTTTTTATCATTGCAACCGATAAACAATAGCCCATGTTATTTATTGTTATTAAAAAAATGTCTGTGCGAAATGGATTCTGAATTCATCCGTTGATGACTGGGAGATCTCCTAAGATAAGTAAGTGTGTGTATATATATATATATATATATATATATATATATATATATATATATACACATAATCTCTATCTGTGGTACAGTATATCCACACACAAGATGTCAAATACCCTACAGATTGGGTCACACATTTAGGGCCACCACCAAGATGATGGAGTCCAATCTCATGAAGTGGTTGCTATAGTCAATCTCTTGGCTACTATATTAGAAGTGAATGGAGGGGGGCGTACATGTGCAGCTACCTCCCCAACCACATTGGCATTAGCCTCTAGAGATGTGTGCTCCAAGAGGTAGAAATGTTAGGACATATGCTGTGGATGTATGAAATACCCCTTTAACACGCCAGGCAGCATTCAGAAGGTATAAAACTACATTGTGCCCATCTTGTAACGTAGGTGGTATATTGTGGTACTCTCCTATGGTGACAAATTTTCTCAATACTGACACATAGCAAAAACAGGCTTATTTATAGAGAAACGTAACATGTACTCACCGACTCTGCCAACACCACCACTAATCTCCGCATCAGGTACATGCTCCTTGATTTCAAAGGCAAGCTCCCGATAACGGGGCTCGTACCCTCACCTTCCACTACAAGGCAACGGGAGGAAAGTTTCATCAATCAAAGTTTGGATTGCGGGATTCACTTTTACATCTGTTTTCTGTTCTTTTAACTTGTGTGTAATACTTCACACATGTACTATTAATGAACTTCTAAACGCCCACAGTGCTGTATATCAGCGGGCAGAAGTGCAATGCTGAACAGGTGTCAGGAAATAAGGCTGAAATCAACTCAGAAAATCTTGAAAATGTTCAAGAAGAGACATAAATGTGCTCGAGGACAGAACCTGCCATCATTCATTTCTAAGAGAGCATATAATTGATAAAGATTGGGGCTCCAGTATCTGATCTATCAGCCATACATCTTACCAGTATTCTACGTGAATCTTCATGGCTTGTTTCTGCATGCTGAGGATGCCTTGTGATGTGGAAGGCTGTAGTGCTGGGACTTCAGCGCCTGATGGGAGTGGTAGAGGAGGACCTGGCTTTGGAGATCTGCCTAGTCATCCCACTAGTGTTTTCTCTGTCATGTGACTTGTAATTTGAAGCCAGCAACACAATACCCTGCTTGCTTAGATTCTGAGACAATAAAGGTCTAGAAACAATCTCTGAGGCGGCACAGATATGAGGCCTGACTTTACTATGGCAACTGTGTGTGGTAAATAGAAGCGCCTCTACGTAAGGAGCATTAATATGGAAAGCACATCCCAGACAGCTGTCAGTATATGGCTACACAGAACCCACGATCAATAGTATTCAAGGGCTGAACTCATTAACATATAGCACTACACAAAGAAAGTAGGAGAACCTACGGAGTATATATGCCCATTAAAAAATATTTTTATTATTAAAAATTAAGACATACATGAATAAGAAAATCTAAAAAACATATCCAACCAGATGCACATGCAGGGAACATAGGCAAATGCAGGAGGTGAAAAAACAGCAACAGCATGCATAATGTAGTATAAATATATGGTAATCCCCAGGGAGATGCTGGAATAACATGGTTAAACTTTCCATAACATGTATACAGCAAAGGGGAGACTTAAATAACCATATTATGACTTACATGCAGATATCACCTGCTGCCTGCAGCACTCCCACCGCCCCAACGCACGTTTCTTTAGCTCTTCATCACTACTCCTCATATCATTCAGAACATATTAGCTGGGTTATGTGTTATCAGTCCTTGATACTGAAGAGGTGGCAGACCCATTTTTAATTGTCTTCAATGAATCCAAAACGTTATATGTTTTCACATGGAATGAAGTAAAGTAGACTGAATATATGGAGTTTTGGTCAGTGACAGGACTATTCCTTTCTTCTGTGAATGCATGCAAAGAAAGCTGATACACATACTTTTTATAAAAATATTTACACCATACTGTATGTCACAGTTCGTAACTTCTGCTACCACTATTGCTACAATGTGTTGTATGCAACAGGATACAATGTCACTATAGCATTGCTGAACATTGAGTTACGCTCTCATATGTGGCCACAATATTTCAAAAGGCAAAATATAAAGTTATTACAGGTTGGGTTGTCTTGAGGTTACAAAACCATTATGGTAAATAGTTATGCTAAAATGTCAGCATACACACATTACAAGGCCAGATTCACACCTCTGAAGTTTGTGGTCGGGGTATGGACCGAAATACATGGACCTTTCACAGGGTTCCTGGCTCAAACTCGGCAGCCTCATACATGTATATGCCTATAAGTCTGTGAAGTTCAGGCCAGGAGACCCACGGTCAGTCCTGAGAAACACAGAAGATGTGTGAATCCTGCCTTAGTGTAATTTGTAGTTTTCTGAGGTTCACATGTCATGTGCTTTTATATTTTAGAAAATGTTTACTAATCATTAGTAATAATTAAACTGCATAAATGTTGATATCCTTGACTCTTATCACAATGGTTCATGGTGGCTAATTACTCTGGTGCATTTGTAGACTATCTAGTCTAAAACCTCCTATCCACCTTAAATGGCTGTTGGCCGAACAATGGTTTGGCCGGCTGTTATCTTGGCTGACTCTCTCCCATACACAGCTGACATTAGTCTAATGTGCATCCATGGGCATAAGTTTGCATAATTTATTAGGGCAATTTCACACGTTCAGATAACGCTCCCTGCATTTCATTCATTCCCAAGTCGTTTACAGCCGGGAGCGGCCGCATTAGCATAGCTCCCGGTTGTACAATGTAAACGCCCCCAGATATGGATTACTGTGTGGGACTTGACTGTATGGCGGACAGGTATGGTATATTGTTGGTTTTCTATTTTGACTTTTTCCCAGGAGATCGAGGGCTTCGTTTGGAATGGCAGAAGAATAAAGATGGAAAAACTGAGTATATTGTTTTATTTCATTAAAATACTTTTTTCTTACCGTGTGTGTTTTATTAACCCTTTAGCAACTGTGGGATTAGTAACGGATAGGTGTCTTATTGACACCTCGCCATTACTAAGCCGTCTTAATGTCACCTTACAATAGGAAGGTGACATTAACCCCTCATTACCCCATATGCCAATGCTACAGGGCAGTAGGAAGAACTGCGTAAAGCTCAAGAATTGGCACATCTAATAGATGCACCTTTTCTGGGCAGCTGCGGGCTGCTGTTTTTAGGCTGGGGGCCCATATCTATGGCCCCTTACCAGCCTGAGAATAGCAGCCCGCACCTGTGAGTTTTGCCTGGTTGGTTGTAAAATATAGGGGGGATCCCATGCCGTTTTTTTCTTTCATTCATTGTCCCCTGCTTGCGCTGCTCGCCAACAGATCAGAGGACAATGGATGAAAGCCGGATTCAGCACCACACGCAGGGGACAGCGGCTTACAGTACCGCTGTTTCTCCCGCAGCCGACCGTACGCACGTGTGCAGGCTGTTTGGCAGGCCATGTGTCCGGGTAAAAACAGACATGTCTACGTGTTTTGCACATGGACACACGGTCTGTGAAAACACACTGACATCTGCATAGATCCATTCATTTGAATGGGTCTACGTGTGTCAGTGTCTCCGGTACGTGAGAAAACTGTCACTACACGTACCGTAAGCACTGACGTGTGAAACCGGCCTTAGATGGATTACTTTTAAATTACTTTTTAGCCCACCTTTAATAAATTTGGTGCATATTACAAGCTGCACCCTGTTTTCGAGACACTTTCTAAAAGTGTCCAGTAAGGAGCAAATGGCAAGATCACCAGAATTCTGGGTGTATTTTAATTATTACATTTCCACCTTGATTTAATCTTCTTGCTATACTGTATCTAATAGCAAAAAAATCAGAAAGATCCACATATGATGTCACTAACAAAGCTGTCTTACTCCCGCATTAAGTATAATATGAATATTTTATTTCTGAGCCGGAATTATATTGGAAATTGTCGTTTCCAAAATTTGTAGGCGAACTAATTATATGCAATGTCAAATAGCATTATAATGTAAAATACTAAATAAACAAAGGCACCGCGCCAACTAAATAAATAATGCGTAAATGTACACAGTGAGCATCTACCTGAACACAACGTGACGCACAATGAAAATATAAAAGGTAACAATAGCAGAGTGGATGCCTGTTATTTCCAAAGCTACCACATAGAGTACATGGCTTGCTATTAAAAGAGAAAACACACTTACTGGCTAATGATGTAGCTGTTTGTGAAGGTGGGAGCACGTTTTCAGGAGAGCTGCAGTAGTAGGAACAGGATCGCCAGCGGCCACAAAAGTGAAAGTAAAAATCCAATATCCAGATTTGCGATGCCCAGGACAGTGACGTGGGGCGGCACAAACACCCAAAAGTAAAGGGAGCGTCCTCCCTGGTGAGTATGTGCCTGCCGCACACGTCAGGAACACCGCTTGCCGGCACACATGGACCAGGAGAAGCTGGTGCACAGAGCGGTGAAAAAGGGGCGTGGTAAAGGTGACGTCACCAAAACAAAAAAAAAAAAAAAAAAAAAAAAAAAAGAGGACGAATGCCGCACAGGACCACACTTGCCTACGCGTTTCGAAGGTCTACGGACCTTCTTCGTCAGGGCCCTGACGAAGAAGGTCCGTAGACCTTCGAAACGCGTAGGCAAGTGTGGTCCTGTGCGGCATTCGTCCTCTGTTTTGTTTTGTTTTTTTTTTGTTTTGGTGACGTCACCTTTACCACGCCCCTTTTTCACCGCTCTGTGCACCAGCTTCTCCTGGTCCATGTGTGCCGGCAAGCGGTGTTCCTGACGTGTGCGGCAGGCACATACTCACCAGGGAGGACGCTCCCTTTACTTTTGGGTGTTTGTGCCGCCCCACGTCACTGTCCTGGGCATCGCAAATCTGGATATTGGATTTTTACTTTCACTTTTGTGGCCGCTGGCGATCCTGTTCCTACTACTGCAGCTCTCCTGAAAACGTGCTCCCACCTTCACAAACAGCTACATCATTAGCCAGTAAGTGTGTTTTCTCTTCTAATAGCAAGCCATGTACTCTATGTGGTAGCTTTGGAAATAACAGGCATCCACTCTGTCCTGGGCATCGCAAATCTGGATACTGGATTTTTACTTTCACTTTTGTGGCCGCTGGCGATCCTGTTCCTACTACTGCAGCTCTCCTGAAAACGTGCTCCCACCTTCACAAACAGCTACATCATTAGCCAGTAAGTGTGTTTTCTCTTTTAATAGCAAGCCATGTACTCTATGTGGTAGCTTTGGAAATAACAGGCATCCACTCTGCTATTGTTACCTTTTATATTTTCATTGTGCGTCACGTTGTGTTCAGGTAGATGCTCACTGTGTACATTTACGCATTATTTATTTAGTTGGCGCGGTGCCTTTGTTTATTTAGTATTTTCCTTTATTATTCGACAGAATTAGCACAGTTACTGTCTAGGTACCTGCAGCCTTCTGCTTTATTCCCCTGGGAGCGCCGGTGTGTGTTTATTCTCTGGTAGCATTATAATGTGTCTGTGCAGCAGTTGCACACAGTAGCGTAGCTACTGGGGGGTAGAGGGGGCCGTCGCCCCGGGCCCTGTCACATGAAGGGGCCCTCCGGGAGCCAGGGCAGGGCCACTACTGTGAGGAGGCAGAACACCGCATAGGAGCAGAGCAGCATAATGTCTGCTCCCGTCTGACGGAGACTCTGCACGCTGCTAGCACAGTGGTAGGCTGCAGTCTCCCTCCTGCAGTGAATGGTTTCGCCCGTCTGACCAGATCATGAAGCTTTTCCCCGGCTGCAGTTTTCTTCACTCTGTGCACGCTGGGATTGGCTCAGGCACGCTGGGTCCTAGTGCCCACACCTTGCATTTCACCTAGACACTTCCTGGTCCTGCCTGCAAACTTTTATCAGTAAGTGGGGATGGAACTTACTAGTTTTATTAGATTCAGGTATGTCACTGTGATGTGAATGTTAGACCATTGGGGTATTGTGGGCGCTGAAAGTGGGTTAGGGGGACGGGGTACTGAGGGGGTGGATGTGAGATGATGGGGGGATTGGGTACTGAAGTGGGGGAGGGGGACAGGTCACTGGGGGCTGAATATTATAATGTTTTGTTATGATATTATATGTACTCCATCACATGTAATATTTGCTGGCTGGAGATGGGGGGATGGTAGGGGGCTTTTGATACGTACCACCTGGGTCTTTTATGAGTATTAGTATACGAAGCCCCCATACAGTAACCAAGAGCTGCATCACATTTACAGCACCACTCCAGCATTATTTTTTATTTCATTGCTGGAGCGGTGCTGAAAATCCGCGTCCCCTGCCCCCTGTCTGATACTCACCTTCTGGCGTTTTCATCTGTTTAATCTCCGCTCGGCTCTGTCTCCTGCGGTTTGTGACCTGTCCGAGGCTCCAGTGTTTTATGGAGCAGCACAGAGGTCACTAATCAATGTGAGTCTATGGGAGCCTCGTTCTGGCCTCTTTCTCACTCACAGGCTATGTGCACATGGTGAGGATTCACAGCAGTTATCCATGCGTTGTACAGTACCATGTAAACCTATGGAAAACCAAATCCGCAGTGCACATGGTGCGGAAAATACCACACGGAAACGCTGCGTTGTATTTTTCACAGCATGTCAATTCTTTGTGTGGATTCCACAGCGTTTTACACCTGCTCTATAATAGGAATCCGCAGGTGTAAAAACGCAGGCAAAATCCTCACAAAAAACGCAGGAAATACACAGTAAATCCACAGGTAAAACACAGCACGTTTTACCTGTGGATTTTGCATAAACGGTGCGGAAAAATCCACACACGAATCCGCAACGTGGTCACATAGCCTCATAGTCTTACATTGAGCGCTTGTGACATAGCTTCTATCTTCTGGCCAGTCAGAAGCTGCGCTCACAGGTTTGTGCCGTGGGACTGCAGCAGTGCCACAAAATAGCGAATACGCCGGAGGATGAGTAAATGACCAGGGCAGGGGACTTGCGCTTAAAACACCACTCCAGCGGTGGAAAAAAAACCTTGCTAGAGTGGTGCTTTAATAATTTAATAATAACAAATTTATTACTATAAAGTTGATAAAGGCTTGGAATAAATGTCTGCAGTCACTTTATGTGACTGCAGACTGCCAAATCATGACAGGGAGCTGCGGGCCCATCATACTGTGTATAAGGGAACTGCGGGCCCATCATACTGTGTATAAGGGAGCTGTGGGCCCATCATACTGTGTATAAGGGAGCTGCGGGCCAATCATACTGTGTATAAGGGAGCTGCGGGCCAATCATACTGTGTATAAGGGAGCTGCGAGCCAATCATACTGTGTATAAGGGAGCTGCGGGCCCATCATACTGTGTATAAGGGAGCTGCGAGCCCATCATACTGTGTATAAGGGAGCTGCGGGCCAATCATACTGTGTATAAGGGAGCTGCGAGCCAATCATACTGTGTATAAGGGAGCTGCGGGCCCATCATACTGTGTATAAGGGAGCTGCGGGCCAATCATACTGTGTATAAGGGAGCTATGGGCTCATCATACTGTGTATAAGGAAGCTGCGGGCCCTTCATACTGTGTATAAGGGAACTGCGGGCCCATCATACTGTGTATAAGGGAGCTGCGGGCCCATCATACTGTGTATAAGGAAGCTGCGGGCCAATCATACTGTGTATAAGGGAGCTGCGGGCCCATCATATTGTGTATAAGGGAACTGCGGGCCCATCATACTGTGTATAAGGGAGCTGCGGGCCCATCATACTGTGTATAAGGGAGCTGCGGGCCCATCATACTGTGTATAAGGGAACTGCGGGCCCATCATACTGTGTATAAGGGAGCTGCAGGCCAATCATACTGTGTATATGGGAGCTATGGGCTCATCATACTGTGTATAAGGAAGCTGCGGGCCCATCATACTGTGTATAAGGGAACTGCGGGCCCATCATACTGTGTATAAGGGAGCTGCGGGCCCATCATACTGTGTATAAGGAAGCTGCGGGCCAATCATACTGTGTATAAGGGAGCTGCGGGCCCATCATACTGTGTATAAGGGAACTGCGGGCCCATCATACTGTGTATAAGGGAGCTGCGGGCCAATCATACTGTGTATAAGGGAGCTGCGGGCCCATCATACTGTGTATAAGGGAACTGCGGGCCCATCATACTGTGTATAAGGGAGCTGCGGGCCAATCATACTGTGTATAAGGAAGCTGCGGGCCCATCATACTGTGTATAAGGGAGCTGCGGGCCAATCATACTGTGTATAAGGAAGCTGCGGGCCAATCATACTGTGTATAAGGAAGCTGCGGGCCAATCATACTGTGTATAAGGAAGCTGCGGGCCCATCATACTGTGTATAAGGAAGCTGCGGGCCCATCATACTGTGTATAAGGAAGCTGCGGGCCCATCATACTGTGTATAAGGGAGCTGCGGACCCATCATACTGTGTATAAGGGAACTGCGGGCCCATCATACTGTGTATAAGGGAGCTGCGAGCCCATCATACTGTGTATAAGGGAGCTGCGGGCCCATCATACTGTGTATAAGGGAGCTGCGGGCCCATCATACTGTGTATAAGGGAGCTGCCGGCCCATCATACTGTATATAAGGGAGCTGCCGGCCCATCATACTGTGGTAAGGGAGCTGTGGGCTCATCATACTGTGATAAGGGAGCTGTGGGCTCATACTGTGTATAAGGGAGCTGCGGGCCCATCATACTGTGTATAAGGGAGCTGCGGGCCCATCATACTGTGATAAGGGAGCTGTGGGCCCATCATACTGTGTATAAGGGAGCTGTGGCCCCCTCATACTGTGTACAGGGGAACTGAGGGACATCATACTTTTTGACGGAAGCTGCAGGCCCATCATACTGTGTATAAGGGAGCTGTGGACCCACCATACTGTGTATAGGGAACTGTGAAGGCATATTGTGCATATGCATACTTTCTATAGTGGAGCTCTGTCAGCATTATACTGTTTAAAGAGGAGCAGTGAGAACATCATACGGTGTATCGGGGAGTTATAGAATCATCATACTGTGTATAGGGGAGCTGTGGGGGCCTTATACTGTGTATATGGAAGCTTTGAGCTCACCATACTGTGTATAATGGAGCAGTACATGAGGGAACTTATGGGACATTATTAAATGTTAAGTGGGCACTTAAGCATTACTGTATTGTTATAGGGGCACTCAGAGTATTGCAACTATCAAAGTTGCATATGGTCACAATTAGGGTTGAGCGAAACGGGTCGTTCATTTTCATAAGTCGCCGACTTTTGGCAAAGTCGGCGTCTCATGAAACCCGACCCGATCCCTGTGTGGGGTCGGCCATGCGGTACGCGATCTAGGCGCGAAAGTCGCGTTTTGTATGACGCGTTTAGCGCCTTTTTTGCAGCCAATGAAGGAGCGGTAGAGTGCTGACGTAGGTGTTAGGGGGCGTACACAACAACAGGCATTTTTTTTCCGCGTGCATTACAGCGATGTGCAAAGTGTAAAATGAGCGCTCTGGGAGCGATGTGGAAAATCAGCGTTTAGGGAGAGAGAGAGAGGAGAGAGAGAGAGGAGAGAGAGAGAGAGAGAGAGATTTAAAAAATAATATTAAAAAAATTTCTTCATTGGGTTTCGACTCGACTTTTAGGACAGTCGGGTTTCACAAAACCCGACTCGACCCTAAAAAACTAAAGGTCGCTCAACCCTAGTCACAATATGGCGGTAAAATCAATGTTTGTTTTTGTATATAGATTTATTTTCAATAACAGAGCGGTCTTATTCTGAGTTTCCACTATATTCACAATAAGGGTCCCTTTCCACTTGCGAGATAAAAAACGGTCCGTAATCTGGACCGAAAAAACGGATGGAACGTATGCGATTTTCATGCGAGTGTCATGCGAGTACAATGCGATTTTTAATCGCATCATCCGTTTTTTATAATCGCATCATCCGTATGACATCCGTATTACTGTCCGATTTGTACGCACCGGTGTCCTTTGAAAAGCCGGCAATTCAGCGCGGTGTACAGTAAAATCACACTGACAGGTTAGAATAGAGTAGATATATACACATAGAATAGGTATATATACATATATATATGTCAGTGAGACACCTATATATGTATATTTATATTTAATGCAGCGCTAGATAGCATAAAAGCCGCTAATTCAATTGCCGGCTTTTAATTTCTCCTTCACAAACCCGACATGATATGAGACATGGTTTACATACAGTAAACCATCTCATATCCCCTTTTTTTTGCATATTCCACACTACTAATGTTAGTAGTGTGTACGTGCAAAATTTGGGTGCTGTAGCTATTAAATTTAAGGGTTAACTCGCGGAAAAAATTGGCGTGGGCTCCCGCGCAATTTTCTCCGCCAGAGCGGTAAAGCCAGTGACTGAGGGCAGATATTAATAGCCAGGAGAGGGTCCATGGTTATTGGCCCCCCCATGGCTAAAAACATCTGCCCCCAGCCACCCCAGAAAAGGCACATCTGGAAGATGCGCCTATTCTGGCACTTGGCCACTCTCTTCCCACTCCCTGTAGCGGTGGGATATGGGGTAATGAAGGGTTAATGCCACCTTGCTATTGTAAGGTGACATTAAGCCAGATTAATAATGGAGAGGCGTTAATTATGACACCTATCCATTATTAATCCAATTGTAGGAAAGGGTTAAAAAACACACACACACATGATTACAAAGTAGTTTAATGAAATAAAGACAGCGGTTGTTGTAATAATTTATTGCTCTCTCAATCCATCAGGAACACCCTCGCTTGGCAACATAATAAACGCACAAGATACATACCCTCAGATGTCAGATCACGTCCCACGATGTAATCCATCTGAAGGGGTTAACTAATATTACAGGCAGGAGCCCTGCTAAATGCAGCTGTGCTCCGTGCCTGTAATCCCCGGCGAATGAATGAAATGTAGGTCATTGACCTACATTTCCTTCAGTCGCGGTGATGCGCCCCCTGGTGGATGTCCTCATATGACCTGGAGCGTGGGAAAAAGTTCCCAGGCTGCAGTTTATGAGAACATCCACCAGAGGGCGCCTCACCGCGACTCAATGTAAGTACAGATCCTGCTTTCCTTTCAGCACCCGGGGGATTACAGGCACCAGTGAGTGGTTTATCGCAGCTCGTGCCTGTAATATTAGTTAACCCCTTCAGATGGATTACCTCGTGGGACATGATCGGACATCAGAAGGTATGTATCTTGTGCGGTTATTATTTTGCCAAGCGAGGGTTTCCTGATGGATTGAGAGAACAATAAATTATTACAACAACCGCTGTGTTTATTTCATTAAACTACTTTTAAATCATGTGTGTGTGTTTTTTAACCCTTTCCTACAATTGGATTAATAATGGATAGGTGTCATAATTGACGCCTCTCCATTATTAATCTGGCTTAATGTCACCTTACAATAGCAAGGTGGCATTAACCCTTCATTACCCCATATCCCACCGCTACAGGGAGTGGGAAGAGAGTGGCCAAGTGCCAGAATAGGCGCATCTTCCAGATGTGCCTTTTCTGGGGTGGCTGGGGGCAGATGTTTTTAGCCACGGGGGGGCCAATAACCATGGACCCTCTCCTGGCTATTAATATCTGCCCTCAGTCACTGGCTTTACCGCTCTGGCGGAGAAAATTGCGCGGGAGCCCACGCCAATTTTTTCCGCCATTTAACCCTTTATTTGAGCAGCTACAGCGGCCAAATTTTGCACATACACACTACTAACATTAGTAGTGTGGAATATGCAAAAAAAAGGGGATATGAGATGGTTTACTGTATGTAAACCATGTCTCATATCCTGTCGGGTTTGTGCAGGAGAAATGAGAAGCCGGCAATTTAATTAGCGGCTTTAATGCTATCTAGCGCTGCATTAAATATAAATATACATATATAGATGTCTCACTGACATATATATATGTATATAGACACATTCTATGTGTATATATCTAGTCTATTCTAACCTGTCAGTGTGATTTTACTGTACACCGCGCTGAATTACCGGCTTTTCAAAGGACACCGGTGCGTAAAAATCGGACAGAACTCGCATGGTGCGAGTGCTGTGCGATTTTTTTCTCGCACCCATTGACTTGCATTGGCGAGTCTCGTCCGAGAATCGCAGCAATACGCAGCATGCTGCGATTTTTTTCTCAGCCGATCCAGATTTTTCTCAGTCCGATTTCGGCTGAGAAAAAAATCGCAAATCAAAAGACACCTATTAACTAACATTGGTCCGAGTGCAATCCGATTTTTTATCGGATTGCACGCGTCCGTTTTCCTCGCAAGTGGAAAGGGACCCTTAGAGTGCGCAACCGTAACTGTAATCAGGGTTAACTGGTTAGGGGCCCACTCAGATGTTTTGCCCCCCCTAAGGGTATGTGTCCATGGTCAGGATGGCCGGCGGTATCGCCGCAGCGGCGAAGCCGCTCGGCGATAAGCCCCGCCCCCTTTCTGGGACGCGATCATGCCGGATGTGTTAACTGTACACATCCGGGATGATCGCTCTCTCCCATAGCGCCCTGTGATATGCCTTGCGGGGACGCTGCGTCCCCGCAAGGTGTACGGACATGCTGCGATCTGAAAAGACGCGCAGCATGTCCGGAGTCGCAGGGAAGACGGATGCGGGTTTCCACGCATAGTGGACACGGGATTTCCAAAAATCCCCTCCACTATGCTGGAACATCTGGACGCTGCGTGTTTGACGCTGCAGCTCTGCGCAGCGTCAAACACGCAGCGTTTACTGACCGTGGAAACTCACCCTAAGTTGAAACCCTAGCTACGCCTCTGGTTGCACACAATATATCACTGTGAAACCCAGGCTTATTATGAGGAAAACAGGCAATAAATACGGTAGTATATATCAGAATTTATAAAGAATATATATTTTGCAAAAAAAAGTATTTTATTTAAGTATAAAAATTATCAAGAACAATAGACAACAAAATTACACAAGCCGTCTTACTTGAAATATAATGATCTCTTTTTTTTTTTAAACCAGGTTTTATTGGTTTGGTAATCAGTACACATACTATGAACAATCTGTACATTTTTTTTGCTTTGATCAACACAAATTCAAGTGTTTCATGATAATACCTGTATATTCCAGTAATGTTTTTCATCTGTAAACTAATGCATATAATCCAGATGCTTGTAAACAATGCATTTACATGACAATGCAGTAAGCAGATAAAGGTAATCTGCAACTGAAATACATTAGAAAATGTAAGAAAAATAGAAAGAACACCCCCTCATCATAAAATCTAGTATCTATATCTTCATTCATACAGTTATTTTATCTGAAATTTAAAAAAAAATGCTAATGCTGGGATCTCCAGTGGCAGGAGGATTCCATGGGGATGATGATGTTAGGGAACATGTCAGTAGGGTTTATGAGAGTTATCCGGAGACATGCTAATATACTGGCAGCGAGGACATACTTACTAACATTACTGTTGGTATACAAGGGACATTTAGGTTCTACTTTGGAACGCCTCAAGCTCAAGGTGGGGATTACACAAAGCCAACCCCTTGTTTGGCTTGAGGCAGCTCAGAATTTACTTGCATACTTCTTAGCTGTCCCAAATTTGTTGGGGTTCTCAGAATTTTGCAGATACAATCTCGGTTAATTTAGTCCTGTTGTCAAGCATGCATGGTCCAGATAACTGGTTAGAGTTGTACATGGCGGCATAAGTGCTTTTGTTCAACATATTAAAGTGAATATGTCAGCAGGTTTTGCTATGTGATCTGAGAACAGCATACAGTAGGGACAGAGAGCCTGATTCTAGTGATGTGTCACAGCACACAGCCTAATAAGTCACACATCCCTGGAATCAAGATCTCTACCCCTACATTATGCTGATCTCAGAGTGGGGCAGGCAGCACAGTGGCTCAGTGGTTAGCACTGCAGCCTAGCACAACAAAATGTAGGTATGTGCTGTGACTTAATGGTGTTGCAATTTTCTCCATTTTACTAGCCAAAAAATGTAAGCCTCGTTACAATGCTTTTAATATCCGATAGTATAGTTTTTGTACAGTATATAGAACTGTATAGAATTCACATCAATGAAAAGTTTCCATTAACATCCCTGTAAATCATATCAGCACTTGATAAGAGATGAGTGATGCTACATAGATATCTACCCGTTTTGTCACTGATTTCCTGTGCCAAATGGGGTGTCTAATCATGAAGAATTTTTCAGGAAACGATGCAGTTTGTCGAAACCTAGCTGTGTGCAGAGTACACATTGTTAGGATTCAGCTCTGATGTGATTTGCACAGATTAATTATTGTACCAACTAGAGTCTTTGGTGCTTCCATCAATGTTCTATTGAGAGACCCGACTGAGACTCTAGAGGGCACATCACCACAAGTATGCTGATCTCATATGAGCGGTCTTGTGAGGAGCGGCAGGAGAGTAGAAACAGCAGAGTCCTAACAGTGAGCACATTACGCACAGCTAGGAATAGGCAAACTGCAGGGCTTGCCGAAAAAATTCTGCATGACTGCATATCCCCTTTAATAAACCGGAAACTCTTTTCTCTTCAAGAAGAGGTTCTGCAGCAGTTGCAGAGTAATTTTTGGTGCATTACGTTATACTATGAAATAGTGAAACTTTTGTCATATGCCTTTATAGACTGATAAACAGCTAACATCATCATAATTCTCATCAGATACAATTTGCTTTGTATATACCTGCACTGAGCCCGGTAATTGCCATCTGTTATGACGAAAGTAGTTTTCTTACTTGGTTACGACTATTGATGGGCTTGACTCAGAAACTGGTTGTACTGGTTAGAATAAGAGAGTAGATATGACGGGAATACATATACATATTCATAAGTGAGTAGATATGACGGGAATACAAATGTTGGTTTAATGTAGATTATTAGATACAGTTTACTTTTAGTATTTTTTATTTGTTTAAAGGGGTTTTCCAGGATTGGCTAAAATTAGGCTAAGGGTAGTAAATCGGTGAATAAAAAACAAAACGATTACTCACCAGGTAACTCCCCAGCCTCCCCAATTTCACTCTGGTGCCCTTCACTAATCTTTTGCAGCAATCACATCCTATGTACTTACATGACCCTGGAAGCCAATCACACGCCTGAGCAGAGTTCAGTATGAGACTGCAGAGGCCAGTGATTGGCTGCAGCAGTCACAGGGGTAGAGGACATGTGACCTCTGCAGGAAAGTACAACAAGACCAGCGCTGGACCGGCAGGGTATGTATCGGGTAAGTTACAGTCGCTTTGTTATTTTATGATTTGTATTATTTTTAGCCTAATTTTTGTGAACCCCAGAAAACTCTTGTAATATAGTAATCTCTATATGACTGAATAGCCAAGAATAATAATTCCAGTACTTTGGATGTACTCATATAAAACACAATGTAAACCTCCGGAAGGTTATAGCCTGTTTTATATATCTCAAAATCTTAAAACGCCACGATGAGCTGAAAAACCGTAGCTGGTGATGACTCTTGTGGCCTCCCATAGTGTGGACCTCACTAAACTCCCATATTTTCTTTCTGCATACAATGTAAACAACCTCTAATATCCTGAATTAGAGGCAGATGCGAAATACAACAGAATTGTGGGTGCAGATTGTCACGGTGACACGTCTTTCGCTGATAATAGGACACCTAGGAATATTCCCCAGGCAAGGTACGCAGCCAGCAGTCATCAGTCCGTGCATGACAGTGAGAGGTTGTTGACTTGAGCTTCAGTCCCGCAGCTTTCCATAGAGACTTGAGATTTCCCTCGAAGCAAAGCAGCATCTGTGATGTACTCATTTCTTTTCATTTCTGTGACAACAGAGAGCAAAAAATAGCTGAATAGTGTAATACCATTCAGTGTTCAAAGCATATATACATTTCCTCCATTCTAAGCAGATATAGCACTTAAAAGGGAATTCAGTGACCAGGTTTCTGCTGCCCCATCTGAGAACAGCATGGTATAGGGAAAAAAGACCGTGATCCAAGCAACGTGTCAATTTCTAGGCTACTTGCTGCAGTTTAGATGAAATCTGCTGATCTACCAGTTCTCTGAATGATGAGCTCTGTATAACCCCATCTACACCACTGATTAACAACTTTCTGTTCGCACTGTGCATGGGCAGACAGCTGGTAAAACATCAATGGAATCAAGGTCTGTGTCTCTACATTTTGCTGCCACTATCTTACATAATGAATATTATGGTTTTTTTTTTTTTAAATCCCCTTCTGCAGGCAGGCCCCAGCGCTGCACCCTAATCGCATCCATAATGTGCATTTAATTATTCTTTTTGATGGTATCCATAAAATTAATTTAAAAAAAAATTCAGTGTGAAAATGACGCCTGCCGCGCTTGCGCAGTAGCAGCTATCGGCGACCATCTTTTTTTTCTCTAGGGGGCAGGTCAGTGAGGGATCAGTGACTTGTCAGAAGCCATACTGGTGAATACCTAATCAGAGCACCACATGAAGACCCCCAACAGACCACACCACAGCTCGCCCCGAAGCACGAGCACATCGTTAACTGAAAATAAAGATTAAACAACAACCTCAAGATGGATTTCATCAACCAAGGTATCATTTTAATCAGTATAACAGCCCTAACCTGACACTGTCTGCAAGTTACTCAGCACAATTCTGCTGACAGGCTCCTTTTAAAGAAAAGCAATTAAAGATGACTTAGTTCCCTTTAAATTGCTGAATGTCCCTTTAAAATCTAAACTTGCTCAAGGATTTAATTTCACTTATTCTTTAGCAACCATGTCTCATTCGGAATCACAATAGAGGCCGGAAGTTGAAATTTTACATCATGTATCTTGTAATAATGAAATTGTTTTGCAATATGAAAAAAAAATAAAAACACTGGTGCGGATTTACAAAAGGAATCTAATTTTTTGACATTGAAGCTTTAGACAATTTTTAAATGTGCCAAATTTCGGAAAGTGTCTCCTAGAAGTCATTATTATGGGGGACTTCAACTACCCTGAAAAAGATTGGGGAACAGAAACCTGCAGTTCCAGCAAAGGTAATCGGTTTTTGACAACTATGAGAGACAATTACCTTTCACAACTGGTTCAGGACCCAACAAGAAGGGGGGCACTGCTAGACCTAATATTAACCAACAGGCCAGACCACATATCAAATATAAGGGTTGGGGGTCACTTGGGGAATAGTGATCACAAAATAATAAGTTTTCATGTATCCTTTAATAAGATGTGTAGTAGAGGGGTTACACGGACACTAAACTTCAGGAGGGCAAATTTCCAATGGATGAGAGATGATCTTGGTGCAATTAACTGGGACGACTGTTATGATTACCCCAATGGCAGGGGAAATAAAAATAACAACGGACTAGCTCTCGGGTGATGGAAACTAAAGTTGACCGTGACCTGAACCTGACACAACACTGGAAGTAGCCAGGGGATGTACCTACGATGCCCTAGACACCACGCGCCAGCCGGAGATCTAACTACCCCTATAAGAGGAATATACAGGCCTGCCTTACCTCCAGTGGTGAACCCCAAAAGGTGATAGTAGCCCCCCACAGATATTGACGGTGAGTTCAGAGGAAATGACATACGTAGGATGAACAGCAGATTTAGCACAGTGAGGTCCGCTTACTAGATAGCAGAAGGACAGGAAAGAGTTACTTCACGGTCAACTTAAAAAACACTACTCAAAAACACCATCCAGAAATTACCTTAAACTCCAGTGACAACTCATGCCACTGGAGTAGTAATTTTCCGTCCACAAGAGCTTCCAGCACTGAAGAGTCACATTGCAGATAGCTGGACAAAAATAGCATTAACAAGAAACAAAATGCAAACTTAGCTGAACTGGAACTTGAGGCAGGAGAATGCAACAGAATGCTACTGATACATTGTTGGCCGGCATATGACTAACAGCCAAGCAGCCTTAAATAGGAAACTCCCCTAAAGGGTGGCGACAGGTAATCAGAGATGGAGGAAGGCAAATACGAGGCACTACCATAACAGACCACCGGGGGAGCCCACAAACCAATTTCACAACAGTACCCCCCCCTTAAGGAGGGGGCACCGAACCCTCACCAGAACCACCAGGGCGATCTGGATGAGCACTATGAAATGCATGAACCAAATCGGGAGCATGAACATCGGATGCTGTCACCCAAGAGTTATCCTCCTGGCCATAACCTTTCCACTTAACCAGATACTGAAGTTTCCGTCTGGAAACACGGGAGTCCAAGATCTTTTCCACCACATACTCCAATTCACCCTCAACCAACACAGGAGCAGGTGGATCAGCAGAAGGAACAACCGGTACCTCATACCTCCGCAATAATGACCGATGGAAAACATTATGGATAGTAAAAGATGCTGGGAGGTCCAAACGAAAGGACACAGGATTAAGAACCTCCAGAATCCTATAAGGGCCGATAAACCGAGGCTTAAACTTAGGAGACGAGACCTTCATAGGAACAAATCGAGAAGACAGCCACACCAGGTCCCCAACACAAAGACGAGGACCAATACGCCGATGACGATTAGTGAACTGTTGAGTCTTCTCCTGGGACAACTTCAGATTGTCCACAACCTGTCCCCAAATCCGATGCATCCTATCAACCACAGCATCCACTCCAGGACAATCCGAAGACTCCAATTGACCGGACGAAAACCGAGGGTGAAACCCTGAATTACAAAAAAATGGAGAAACCAAAGTGGCAGAACTGGCCCGATTGTTAAGGGCAAACTCTGCCAATGGCAAAAAGTCAAGCCAATCATCCTGATCAGCGGACACAAAACACCTCAAGTAAGTCTCCAAGGTCTGATTAGTACGCTCAGTCTGGCCATTAGTCTGAGGATGGAATGCAGACGAAAAAGACAAATCGATGCCCATCCTGGCACAGAACGTCCGCCAGAATCTAGACACAAACTGAGTACCCCTGTCAGACACTATATTCTCAGGGATACCATGCAAACGCACCACATTCTGAAAAAATAGAGGAACCAAGTCAGAGGAGGAGGGCAATTTGGGCAAAGGTACCAAATGAACCATCTTAGAAAAACGGTCACAAATCACCCAGATGACAGACATCCTACGAGAAACCGGAAGGTCAGAAATAAAGTCCATAGAGATGTGCGTCCAAGGTCTCTTAGGAATAGGCAAGGGCAACAACAACCCACTGGCCCTAGAACAGCAGGGCTTGGCCCGAGCACAAACATCACAAGACTGCACAAACATGCGCACATCTCGAGACAAAGAAGGCCACCAGAAGGACCTAGACACCAAATCCCTGGTGCCAAAAATTCCAGGATGACCTGTCAACGCGGAAGAATGAACCTCCGAGATAACTCTACTGGTCCAATCATCAGGGACAAACAGTCTACCAGGCGGACAGCGATCAGGCCTATCCACCTGAAACTCCTGCAAAGAACGCCGCAGGTCTGGGGAGACAGCTGACAATATCACCCCATCCTTCAGGATGCCGGTAGGTTCGGAATCACCAGGCGAGTCAGGCTCAAAACTCCTAGAGAGAGCATCCGCCCTCACATTCTTAGACCCAGGCAAATATGACACCACAAAGTTAAATCGGGAGAAAAACAACGACCAGCGCGCCTGTCTAGGATTCAGACGCCTGGCCGATTCAAGATAAATAAGATTCTTGTGGTCAGTGAGGACCACCACCTGGTGTCTAGCACCCTCAAGCCAATGACGCCACTCCTCAAACGCCCACTTCATGGCCAGAAGTTCCCGATTTCCCACATCATAATTTCGCTCAGCGGGCGAAAACTTTCGGGAGAAAAACGCACATGGTCTCATCACTGAGCAGTCAGGATCTTTCTGCGACAAAACTGCACCTGCTCCGATCTCCGAAGCATCTACTTCAACCTGGAACGGAAGCAACACATCAGGCTGGCGCAACACAGGAGCGGAAGAAAAGCGGCGCTTAAGCTCCTGAAAGGCCTCCACAGCCGCAGAGGACCAATTAGCAACATCAGCACCCTTTTTGGTCAAATCAGTCAAAGGTTTAGCAATGGCAGAAAAACCCGCTATAAATCGGCGATAGAAATTAGCAAAACCCAAGAACTTCTGCAGACTCTTCAAAGAAGTAGGTTGTATCCAATCGCAAATAGCCTGAACCTTGACAGGGTCCATCTCCATAGATGAAGGGGAAAAAATATATCCCAGAAAGGAAATTCTCTGAACTCCAAAACTACACTTTGAGCCTTTTACAAAAAGAGAATTAGCTCGCAAAACCTGAAAAACTCTCCTGACTTGTTGAACGTGAGATTCCCAGTCCTCCGAAAAAACAAGAATATCATCCAAATACACAATCATAAACTTATCCAGGTATTCACGGAAAATATCGTGCATAAAGGACTGAAAAATGGAAGGGGCATTCGCGAGACCGAAAGGCATTACCAGATACTCGAAATGGCCTTCAGGCGTATTAAATGCGGTCTTCCACTCATCCCCCTGCTTAATCCGCACCAAATTATACGCACCACGTAGATCGATCTTAGTGAACCATTTAGCCCCCTTTATGCGAGCAAACAGATCAGTCAGTAAAGGTAGCGGGTACTGGTATTTAATTGTAATCTTATTCAAAAGTCGATAGTCGATACAAGGTCTCAATGAACCATCCTTTTTACCTACAAAGAAAAATCCTGCCCCTAGTGGAGACAAAGAGGGGCGAATATGACCCTTTTCCAAAGACTCTCTGATATACTCCCGCATAGCAGTATGTTCAGGTACAGACAAATTAAATAAGCGACCCTTAGGAAATTTACTACCGGGAATCAACTCAATAGCGCAGTCACACTCTCTGTGAGGGGGGAGAGATTCAGTTTTAGGCTCCTGAAAGACATCATAAAAATCTGACAGAAATGCTGGGATCTCAGAGGGAGTAGATGAAGAAATGGGAACCAAAGGTGCATCCCCATGAATACCCCGACATCCCCAGCTCAACACAGACATAGATTTCCAGTCCAAGACGGGATTATGAATCTGTAACCATGGTAATCCAAGCACTAAGACATCATGTAGGTTGTATAACACAAGGAAACGAATAATCTCCTGATGGTCTGGGGTAAGACGCATAGTCACTTGTGTCCAATATTGTGGTTTATTGCTAGCCAGAGGTGTAGAATCAATACCCTTCAGGGGAATAGAAACTTCCAACGGCTCCAAATCAAACCCACAACGCTTGGCAAAGGACCAATCCATGAGACTCAGAGCGGCGCCAGAATCCACATAAGCATTCACAGTAACAGATGATAAGGTACAAATCAATGTCACGGACAAAAGAAATTTTGACTGCAAGGTACCTGTGGAAAAAGATTTATCAACCTTTTTATCAAGCTTATTTATACGTTTAGAGCATGCTGATATAACATGAGCTGGATCTCCACAGTAGAAGCACAACCCATTTTTGCGCCTGTAATTCTGACGTTCGCCTCTAGACAAAACACGATCGCATTGCATATTCTCTAGTGCCTTTTCAGAGGTCACCGCCAAATGGTGCACAGGTCTTTGCTCAGAAGACACCGCCATATGGTGCACAGGTTTTTGCTCAGAAGATACCGCCATATGGTGCACAGATTTTTCCTCAGAAGACACCGCCATATGGTGCACAGATTTGCGCTCCCGCAAACGCCGATCAATCTGGATAGCCAATTTCATGGCATCATTCAGACCTGTAGGTACAGGGAACCCCACCATGACATCCTTCACGGCATCAGAGAGACCTCTGAAATTAGCTGCTAAAGCGCACTCATTCCATTTAGTAAGCACCGACCATTTACGGAATTTCTGGCAGTATATCTCAGCTTCCTCTTGCCCTTGGGAAAGAGTTATCAAGGCTTTCTCAGCCAAAATCTCTAGATTAGGTTCTTCATAAAGCAACCCCAAAGCCTGGAAAAACGCATCCACATTTAACAACGCAGGATCCCCTGGCGATAATGCAAATGCCCAACTTTGTGGGTCGCCGCACAGTAGAGAAATAACAATTTTAACTTGTTGTATATGATCACCAGCAGAGTGAGATCTCAGAGACAAAAATAATTTGCAATTTTCTCTGAAACTCAAAAACCGGGATCTGTCTCCGGTAAAGTATTCAGGCAGAGGAATCTTAGGTTCAGACATTGGAGCACGTATAACAAAATCTTGTAAGTTCTGTATCTTGGTCGCAAGGTTATTCAAACCTGCAACTAAACTCAGTGGATCCATGATTCAAATGGGTGTAACCCAAGCCATTCAGAGGTTAAGAGGAGAGGAGGAAAAAAAAAAAAAAAGGCTGAAGACTGCAGTTTAAGCAAGAAATACAAATGAGCAACCAGGGTGCACTTTCCAACACAGAGAAAAAAAAAAAACCTTTTCTCCTCCTTTCCTGCTTTAGTGCATATTTTAACACATAGATTTTTACGGGCCGGCCAAACTGTTATGATTACCCCAATGGCAGGGGAAATAAAAATAACAACGGACTAGCTCTCGGGTGATGGAAACTAAAGTTGACCGTGACCTGAACCTGACACAACACTGGAAGTAGCCAGGGGATGTACCTACGATGCCCTAGACACCACGCGCCAGCCGGAGATCTAACTACCCCTATAAGAGGAATATACAGGCCTGCCTTACCTCCAGTGGTGAACCCCAAAAGGTGATAGTAGCCCCCCACAGATATTGACGGTGAGTTCAGAGGAAATGACATACGTAGGATGAACAGCAGATTTAGCACAGTGAGGTCCGCTTACTAGATAGCAGAAGGACAGGAAAGAGTTACTTCACGGTCAACTTAAAAAACACTACTCAAAAACACCATCCAGAAATTACCTTAAACTCCAGTGACAACTCATGCCACTGGAGTAGTAATTTTCCGTCCACAAGAGCTTCCAGCACTGAAGAGTCACATTGCAGATAGCTGGACAAAAATAGCATTAACAAGAAACAAAATGCAAACTTAGCTGAACTGGAACTTGAGGCAGGAGAATGCAACAGAATGCTACTGATACATTGTTGGCCGGCATATGACTAACAGCCAAGCAGCCTTAAATAGGAAACTCCCCTAAAGGGTGGCGACAGGTAATCAGAGATGGAGGAAGGCAAATACGAGGCACTACCATAACAGACCACCGGGGGAGCCCACAAACCAATTTCACAACAGACGACATCCTGAGACATAAAAATACACAAAGAAAATGGGAGACGTTTCTTAGCATCCTGGATAGGACCTGTGCACAGTATATACCGTATGGGAATAAACATACTAGAAATAGAAGGAAACCAATATGGCTAAACAGAGCTGTAAGGGGAGCAATAAGTGACAAAAAAAAAGCATTTAGAGAATTAAAGGAAGTAGGTAGTGATGAGGCATTAAATAAATGCAGAAAATTAAATAAATTCTGTAAAAAGAAAATCAAGGCAGCAAAAAAGCTTTTGATACGGTGCCACACAAAAGGTTGATACATAAAATGAGAATAATGGGGATAGGGGAAAATATGTGTAAGTGGGTTAAGAGCTGGCTCAGGGATAGGAAACAATGGAGCACACTCGGACTGGGTCACGGTTAGCAGTGGGGTACCACAGGGGTCAGTATTGGGCTCTCTTCTTTTTTTTTTTTTTTTTTTTTTTAAATTCGTTTATTAATTCAGAATAAAACAAACATTACACAGATTTGCATTTGTCATTGTCAATTACACCATAGTATACAAATAATTGCAGAGATATATCCTGTCCACAATTTACAGAGGTATTACACTGTGCATGTTAAATCACTTGTACCTTATAAAATACTTATTATATAACTTTAACTACTTAACCCTCTATAGTAAGTCGCCGAAAGGAAAATCATACGTAAATCCTGCTCTGCAAACGGTGCCCCCAAAACCGCCCATCTATCTCCTCACACTTATATCTAGCCTGTGTAGATTATAGAGTATGGTGAGAGGAATTCCATCTACCCCCGATCTTTTCGAATTTACCTGGACATCCTCTATTTTGGTATAGTGTTTTTTCATACGGGATAATCGAATTCACCAAATCTATCCAAGCCCTGAGAGTCGGGGGGGAACCACCCATCCATCTTAACGCCAATACCTTCCGTGCCATGAAGAGCATCTCTCGAAGGAAGATCCCAGTATAATGATCCCAAGTTTCCACATCCCACACCCCAAATAAACAGGTCAGCGGCTCAGGTGGGACAGGAATCGACAATAAAGATGTTAGTAGTGTCGTCACCTCTTTCCAGAAATGTAGAACTATCGGGCACCTCCAAATCATGTGAATAAAGTCTGCATCACGTGCATGACACCGTAAGCAATCTGATGAGAGGAAGCGTCCCATTTTGAAGAGTCGTGTCGGAGTCAAATAAGTCTGGTATATAATATATAACTGGGTCATCTTATTATTTACTGAAGGAGAAACTTTAGTTGGAGACTCCAGAATCTCTTCCCATTCCTCTCCCAGTACCTCGGGAAGAAGTCCCTCCACTTCCCTTTGATAGAACTGATAGTGGACCCATCTCCCACAGATAATAAATATGTATATAGAGAAGAAATGAGTCCCTGAGGGCCCTGTGATTTGAGGATGCCTATTAGAGGTAAAGATGAAATCGCTCGACCTGTACCTACATTTCGCATGTGCGACTGAAAAGCTGACCTTAGCTGTAAATAACGGAAGAATTAAGATCTTGGGATGTTATAAGTGTTTTGTAGTTGTTCAAAGGATACAAAAACCCCCTGGGCATGTATGTCACCTACCGAGAGAACACCATGTGAGATCCAGAAATCAGTAGACGGGTGATTCAGTAGCTCTGAAAAATAACTGTTATTCCACAATGGCATTTCAGCTATTATATCTATAAATGTAATAACTCTTTTTATTTGTCTCCATATTAATCTCGCTAGCCGGAGTAAAGGTAGTAAACGAGGAGTACTGACTTTCTCTATCTCCAAGAACCCCAGTGGGCAATCAATCCGGGCAGAGTGAAGTAAATGACTCTCAGAGTTGGGCAAAGAATTATTGGGCATCCATTTATTTATCGCCTTAGCTTGTCCAGCTAGGTAATATAAATAAAAATTTGGCAGGGCTGCCCCACCCCCTTTTTTCGGTCTCTGCAGAGTAGATAATTTAAGTTTAGGCCTAGTTTTCCCCCATATAAAGGATGTGATTAAGGAGTTTAATTTTGCAAAAAAGACTTGGGTATTGGCATAGCACTATGTTGAAAGCAATAATTAAGCTTGGGAAGCAATATCATTTTGATTAAATTGATGCGGCCTGCAACAGAGAGAGGGAGTTTGCTCCAAGTTATGAATTTAAATTTGACCATATCCAGTAATGGGTAAAGTTGAAGGTCCAACCGGCTACAGTGAGACATGTGGATACCTAAATATTTAAAATTAGAAACGATAGGCAGAGGCGAGAGAGCCTCAAGACCAGGCATCGGATTATGAGATAGAGGCATCAGGGCAGATGTATCCCAATTTATATAAAGACCAGAGAATTTACTAAATTTATCTATGGTCGCTATTACTTGTGGCAATGTTTCCTCCATTTTATCCATAAATATTATCATATCATCGGCATAAAGTCCTATATTATCCACACGGTCTGCTATGCTTATTCCTTTAAGGTCTATAGAGGATCTTATGCGTATTGCCAAGGCCTCTATTGCAAGGGCAAAAAGGGCTGGGGACAGAGGACATCCTTGACGAGTTTCTCTATACAGGGCAAAAGAATCAGAGATAGAGTTATTCACAATTATACGTGCCCTGGGATTCTTATATAATGTGTCTATCCCTCTAATAAATTTATCCCCAAAACCGTATTTCCGTAGACATGCAGAAAGGAAAGGCCATTCAAGTGTGGTGCAAACCATGAAAAAACAGTTTTCCAGATTAAGCAAGATTATTGCTCCATGAAGCCCCATAGTCTCTACTTACCGGGTAGTTTCAGATGTCTGCAGCATGTGTTGCATTGATGTTTTGTACAGAAGTTTTTAATGGCATCATCCCCCAGGTTGGCTGGTCCAAATATCATATCTTGTGACCTGGGAAAAGGAAGAAATATGTAAAAAAGGGATGCAAGGAATTTGTGACCTTTATTATCATTCAGTTTTAATGTGCATTGTAGGCAAGCTTTGCATTCTTTCATGTTTCTCTTCAGGTTAGATTTAGATAACTATTTTGCCCCTGTTCATGACTCCATTGGGGGCTTCTATTTGAATCAGCAGAAAATAGGATTCAGACGTGCAGCTGAATGAGCTTTTGACTCAAATTAGGCAAGCAAAACCCAAAACATTAGAAAAAAAAACCCCCAAAAATTGAACTTTAGACACTGTTATTCTTCTTTTCACCAGTGTCCATCTCTTAGACGAGAAACAATAACATAGTAGATCACACTATTGTGTCCAGCTAAAATGATGGACACCACCAAAAAGAAGGTCAAGCAAAGTCCTAAATTCCATGTTGTGAATTTATTTGCCTAACTGATGCCAGCGGCTCCATCAATGGTATGGAAGTCCTCGTCAAAGACAGTGGCACAGATATGGTCTACTCCTGGTCTAAAGATATTATTGCAGCTTCCATTGATTCTAGTCATATGTACCTAAAACCTAAGACATGTACCTATTGGAATTAGTGTGCTGTCCTTTAAAGTGTTTTCTGAGATTAGAGAAAGGAGCCTGCATATTTTTCTGTAATTGGTTGCTATGGATAGCAAAGAAAGTTTTAATTTTAGACAGTTTTAATAGTCCCCCATTAGTCTAATAAAACATTAAAGGGTTAACCTGCAATAGATTTTATATCACATCCTATTATGGAGTAAGAAATGCAGCAATGTAAGAATATATTCTGGCCAAGAAAAGAGTACAAGATCAATTTTGCACATTCTTTCTACACCTTAATGTTCACAAATGACACTTATTTCTGGGTAGCAGGACAGGTAATTTCAGTCTTGAGTGAGATTTTTAACATTCCTATTAGAACATGTTATGTAACGTGCTGCAGACATTCCTCTTATATAAAGCCAAGTCTCACCTGTGCTCCCCTGCTTTAATAACAGATGGATCTGTCAGATTTTCACCGACACCTTAAGGAAACAAATGAATATGAATACAGGATAATATGTATGGTAGCTTCCCTAACACAGCCCCTCGCGTGACATACATCAGTGACCTTCACTCTCTAACTGCTTAATTGTCACTTAGTGAAGATAGCTAATGGTTGGAAAATGGCGATATGTAAGTAAGGTAACCTGGTAACCACGCAGATTCAGATGAACGATAGCTGATGTCAACACAATGATGTATGTTACTGCATATATTCAATTGCATGTTATTATTAAAGCCCAGGCAGGCATATCAACTCACCCCGTTTTACAGGGAGTCACCCTATTTTAACCCTATACCAACCGATCACCCTGGGAGAATCAGCTATCATCATGATTATGAGGTCCCACAGTTTAAGAAAAAGGAATAATAACAGAAGTCAGTGAAAGGGCTCACAGTGCAGGGATCACAGAATGGGATGTGGAAACATTTCTATGGCAGAGTGGGAGGATCTCGACAGGGAAAATCTCGATTAAAATGGCACAGAAAAGGTCTGAATTATTTCTGGTGCACAGAGTGTGTATAGGACCCCCAAAGCATAATGTAAGATGGGCCTTAGAGGAGAGGATGCTTGTCTGAGATGTAACGAGGAAGGAGCGGATTTAATATGTTTTGGTCTTGCTCCAAACTGGCTGAACTGTGGGGGAATGCTGGAAAATTAATGATGGAAGTTACTGGTATTCAAATTTCACTTGATCCCAAGATATGTATTTTGGGTTTGGTAGGGGATGAGATAGGGTCTGTCCCAACCCAACTGACCATAACCAAAATATTATGCCAGGTTAGAAAATCCATAGCCAAACATTGCTTCGCGCACAAGGCCCCCCATGATAGAATAAATAATCTGATGTCTAAACAATAGAATTCTTATGAAAAAGAAGGTTTATATTAAAGAGGGAGCAATAACGAAATTTGGTATGTGATGAGAAACCTGGATTAGATGTTCTAGGGTGGTCTCTGAGGAGTTGGCGAGAGATGTGGTCTTTAATTATCTATTTCTCGAATAAAAACATTTTTGAAACTTAGTTTGGTTGCACACCGGTAAGGGAGGGGGGATTAGTTGGGATTGGGTAGTGCTTTGTTCAGTTTTGTGGTTTCTTCCTCTTTTCCTCTTTGTCATTTTCTTTTATATACCGGTACAATGAAAAATGTAAATGATTTGTTGCAATGCAGTTGTTTGAGATACACAATGATAAGTTGTATGGATAATGTTGATTATGACAAATGGTTAAATGAATAGCTTTAAAAAGGACCATAATAAGACCCTAAAAAATCTCTACCTAGCCTTGTAGGTAGAGACAGCTAGGTATAAGTGTTACATGTATCGGGATTTTTGCATACACTGTCTCATGTTGTGGTTAGGCGTCTAGTGCATATTGATATCTGAGTTTACAAACATTACTTAGCCCAGAGAATTTAAATACCTTGCAAGTCCAGAACCAGAAATTCTCCTCTGGTATATTCGTAAGTCCAGTGACTGAAGGCCAGCATTGTCTTCTCCAGCTTGTTAGATGGTACACTTTCACTACCAGTGTTGTTATTGTATTTTCTAAACCTTCCTGCCATGTATTCTTCTACTGTAAACCACTGACTAACCGAGTGACAGTACAAGAGGAACACTTCCAAAAAGCTGCCAACAAAGAAACAAATGTAAAACAAATATAAAACATTAAGAATTCTTATACATCTCTTCTACTCCCTTTCTATTTAGCACTAATATAGGTGTCTTGGAGGGGAGCTACCACCACATTTTCCCTAGGTGTTGAGTGTCATTGGAGGGCGAAAAAGCAACTTTTCCAGACCCAAGGTATTTAGATACAGTGTGAGGCTACAGCTCTGGCTAATGCTCCTGTGATCCCCCCAGTCTTTATTTATAGCCACTGACATCTTACCATGTTCTGTACTACAGTTATCATGGTGCAGTGCTAAGATGTAGCTTAAAGAAAAGCACTTAGAGAAAACTTATTTTATTCCTATTGCTCCTTTGAGTATCCCGTTTTTTTTTCTTCTTTAAAATCCAACATACAGTTCCAGAGATATGGACCTTATTTGATGATATACATTTATGGTCTTTCCAAGGGGGCATGGCTAACTGGATCCTCTGGGGTCATGTATTTAGGCTGCTCTGTATTATTACTTTGTGAGCTACGCCCCCTTACAAAAAATAAAAAAAAATTGCATTAAATAAAAGGGCCTATATCTGTGGAACCATACAGTGAATTTTAAAAAGAAAAAAAGGAATACTCAGGGGAGCAGCAGGAATGAAACCAGAGCAAAAATTGGCCACTTTTGACCTTGTGACATGCCCACTATTAGCACTGCAGCTACTGATTGCCTGCAGCAGTCACATGCTGGCGACTGGTAAACAAAAACCATGGGATCACAACAGCATCTTCTCTGGAATGCCAGGAAAAAGAAAAGGGGAAAAGAGTTCAGTTTTTGTTTTCTAATGTTTTCAGCCATTTAAAACATTTTTAAAAGTTGGATAACCTCTTCAAATACTATAATAGAAGTCCACTGCTATACCACTTGTTGCTTCTGTGTATCAAACAACGCTGCACAAAACTTACCGTGGGGAGTACGCAATTGTTTTTGGTTTCATTTGATTGAAGGCATAAAGTAGTTTTTGAGCAGCTCTCTGTTGCTGGATTTCCTATGAAATGTCAAACTAAAGATGAGTTTATTATCTTCCTAAAAGGGCTTGTGTGATGCCTAAAAGGTCCTTTATAAATGTATTTTAAACTGCTAGAAACTTTTGTAATTTGCTGTACCTTCACTACTCTTTTGCCTATTTGGCTAATCCTTATATGTGCATTTTTTTCTTTATGTCTTGTGACACGTTGCTTGAGAGGTGGTCATCAGAAAGTGGTGATGAATGATGAATGACCACCGTGCCCCCACTGTCGACATCCTGTTCCAGGCGAGGTAATAGAAAGGAGAAGTGAGTGCAGGGCCATCCTATTGATGATGTTTGAGACTCCCGTTAACGCTAGCGTCACAGGACATAAAGTAGAAAAATATATATGGGGATTAGTTGTAAAGGGAAAATGAGAGGGTATTTTAAAATAAAGCAAACATTTTAAAATAATTATAAAAGTCGTTGGGGCTTAAAATAGATACAGTCATGGCCGAAAATGTTGGCACCCATGAAATTGTTCTAGTAAATTAAGTATTTATCCTAGAAAATTATTGTTTTGCTATACACGTTTATTTCCTCTGTGTGTATATTGGAACAGCACAAGAAAACAGGGCAAAAATGGCAAATTGGACATAATTTTAAACAAAACCCCAAAAATGGGCAGGACACAATTGTTGACACCGTCAACTTAATATTTGGTTGCACACCCTTTTTGAATAAATAACTGCAATCAATTGCTTCCTATAACCATCAACAAGCTTCTTACACCTCCTGACTGGAATTTTGGACCCTCAGAGTCAAAACAAAAGAAAGCCAAAACCGCACCCTTATATATATATAGATTGAAGGTCTCAGCGGACACAAGGGCACATGTCCAAAACCAGGGAGCCCATCCCGGACAGTACCAAGACCACAAAAAACAAAGAGACAGCGCCACAATGGATGGTGAAAAAATAGGAGCTTACATTTATTCTGCCTCCTGTAGCGACTAGGGTTGAGCGACCTTTAGTTTTTTAGTGTCGAGTCGGGTTTTGTGAAACCCGACTGTCTTAAAAGTCGAGTCGAGTGAAATCGGCCGACCACCGTGAAAAGTCGGGTTTCGGCCGAAACACGAAACCCAATGAAGGAATTTTTTTTTTTTTTTTCTTTCTCTCTCTCTCTCTCTCTCTCCCCTCCGTCCCAGCACAGAAGATTTCGTATTGCACATTCCAAATCCCTACTGCGCACAAGCGATAACATGACGAAAGGCGTTCACTCCCCTAAGACCTATGTCATCACTCTGCCCACGCTCATTCATTGGCTGAAAAAATGGCGCTAAACGCGTCATACGAAACGCGACTTTGGCGCCAAGATCGCGTACCGCATGGCCGACCCCGCACAGGGATCGGGTCGGGTTTCATGAGACGCCGACTTTGCCAAAAGTCGGCGACTTATGAAAATGAACGACCCGTTTCGCTCAACCCTAGTAGCGACGTTTCGGTCAACAGACCTTGCTTTTTGTGGTCTTGGAATTTTGGACCCTTTTTCTTTTGCAAACTACACCAGGTTTCTCATATTTGAAGGATGCCTTGTCCCAACAGCAATTTTAAGATCTTTCCACAGGTGTTCAATGGGATTTAGATCAGACTCATTGCTGGTCACTTCAGAGCTCTCTAGCGCATTGTGTCCATCCATTTCTGGATGCTTCTTGAAGTATGTTTTGAGTCATTGTCCTGCTGGAAGACCTATGACCTAGGACACAAAGCCAGCTTTCTGACACTGGACAATACATTGCGACCCAAAATCCATTGGTAATCTTCAGATATCATGATGCCTTGCACACAGTGAAGGTACCCAGTGCCAGAGGCAGCAAAACAACCCCAAAACATATTTGAATCTCAACCATATTTGGCTGTAGGTACTGTGTTCTTCCTTTGTAGACCTCATCCGTTTTTGTTAAACAGTACAATGATATGCTTTACCAAAAAAGCTCTATCTTGGTCTCATCTGTCCACAAGACACTTTCCTAGAAGGATTTTGGCTTACTAACGTACATTTTGGCAAACTGCAGACTAGCTTTTTTTATGTCTGTGTCAGCAGTGGGGTCCTCCTGGATCTCCTGCCATAGCGTTTCATTTCATTCAAATGTTGACGGATAGTTCACGCTGAAACTGATGCACCCTGAACCTGAAGATCTGCTTATCCACCATCCAGACTAGACTATCCTGCGTTGCAACCTTTCATCAATTTTTATCTGCCGTCCACGTAGAGGGAGATTAGCTATAGTGCCATGGGTTGTAAACTTCTTGATTATGTGGAACAAAGGAACATGAAGGTCTCTAAAGATGGACTTGTAACCTTGAGATTGTTGATATTTTTCAACAATTTTGGTTCTCAAATGCTCAGACAAGTCTCTTCTCTTTTTGTTCTCCATGCTTAGTGTGGAACACACATACACACAATTAAAAGATTAAGTCAACTTCTCCCCTTTTTATCTGGTCTCAGGTGTGAGTTCTATGTTGCCCACACCTGATACTTGCTATAGGTGAGTTTGAACGTGCTTGAAACAAAATTGTTTGCTTTAAGTTTTGGAAAGGTGCCAACAATTTTGTCCCGCCCATTTTGGGGGTTTTGTGTGAAACTATGTGCAATTTTCCTTTTTTTTTTCCTGTTTTTTTTAATTTTTTTGTATTATTCCAATACACACACATATTCTGGGAGAAATACTTCATTTTCTGGAACAATTTCTAGGGTGCTAACACTTTCGGCCATGACTGTATTTAAAAAGTGAATTTTAGGTATCAGACAACCCTGTTAATGATCAACAAAGTGAAATTTAAACTAATTTGCCCTGCTTATTCATCACTCTCCACAAACTTCTTTAGGGAGAGTCCCGGATAATCTGAGCTGTCTACTGAGTAACAAAGTTGAAGACAAAACAGAAAATATATACAACACTCACTCTGAGGCATAACTGGAGTACGGTTTCTGCCTTGTAAACTTTTGACCAGGTATCTATCACCTCAGGAAGGAAGGATTTGATAATGTAGAGGTGTCCAGCCTTGAGGATGTCATTATGAGACCAGGTACATGCTACTTTCACAGCCTTTCTTAATCCTCCTCCCATCTCTTCTTTACTAAGAACCTCTATTGTGGCATAGAAGCCATTATGTGACCAGGAGGACATGCTGTTATTTAGGATGCTAGGAGAACTCTCGTCCAGGCGATACACAGTGACCAGCTCTCCTGTAATAAGGCAGAAAAAATAAATCTAAATACGGTAATACCCATAACAGTCCATAGGGTTCAGCTGTAATGTCAGATGCAGACCATGGACAAGGGTCACACTGTATCCTTAAAGTATTTTTTTTCTACTCCCTAAAACAATTTTGGCAAAGATACATTGTCAACTTACCTACTGGAGGGAGCGGGGTAAAGGGAATACTCTGGGAAAGACGATATAAGTTATTTCTTTCAATGGCTGCAGGAAGAATGTGTCATTATTAATACCATCAACTCTAAAGAAATACTTGTTGAACATAATATAGTTTGCCTCAAACAATACTTACCAGAATAATAGAAAGATGTATCCATGGATGTTTTGAAATTACATCCAAACTCTGGAAAAAAAGCAGAATTGGTTCCAAATAATTTTTATTTTTAATTCCTTTCTCAGTTTTGCCTGTTTTTTTTTTTTTTAAATAATAAAAAAATATATACTTTCTATCTACATTTCTAATTGTCAATCTATTTTCAAATATTTTAAAATATGTTCATAAGAGGGAAGATACTGTATATTTTTCACTCTGCAGTCTGTAGAACTTTATGGGAGATATTAAAGGGAATCTGTCACCTGAATTTGGCGGGCTATGTAAATGCGCTGTTTTCGGTCTGATGGGCGGTGTTTCTTCTTTTTTCCTCCACCCTATCCTTCCCCGCTGTCCGCAATATTTTCCGGAATTGGAGTAGGTGTCCTCCATAATTCGCGCCTGCGCAATGCAATCTTGTCTCACGCACGCGCAGTATGCTTTGCCCATCTGAGGGCAAAGCTGAAAAGCGTTACTGTGCATGCGCCGGCGCACTATGTCCCGGAACACAGAGAAATACTACTACATAGAGCGCCGGCACATGCGCAGTAATGCTTTTGGGCTTTGCCCGCAGATGGGCAAAGCATACTGCGCGTGCGCGAGACAAGATTGCATTGCACACGCGCAAACTATGGAGGACACCTACTCCAATTCCGGAAAATATTGTGGACAGTGGGGAAGGATGGGGTGGAGGGAAAAAGAAGAAACACCGCCCATCGGACCGAAAACAGGGAATTTACATAGACCGCCAAATTCAGGTGACAGATTCCCTTTAAACAAGTTAAGCATGCTGTTACGAGAGTGACAGTAGGGATGCTCAACCACTTAGTCATCCTTACTGAAGGTCCCAGTTTCTAGTTATCCAGTGGTAAAACCTTCATTGATCTATCACCTTTAAAGTGAAAACCCCTATCTAAAGCTGTACAGATCCTCATGCAGTGAGCTCCTGTCCACCAGTCATAGCTGAACTGTAAAATCAGGAATGTTTCAATTCATGTTCAAAAAGGTCCCCCATCCCACACCACTGTTATTTTACACTATGAGACTTTCTCCAGCCACCAAGAGCACTCAACAGATCACTAGATTCCTCACTCAACTAACTACTCATTGGAATCTTATTTGTAACAGAAGAAATATAGTTTCTGGAAAGAAAAGTCTTACTTGTGAAACCTTCTTTCTGAAAAGACCTAAGAAAATGAGAATTTAAGTTAGAATATCAGTTAATAAATTTGATAAAAATCAAAGAAAAAAGATCTGCAGACCACATTGTTATATAAAAAAGACCTACATATAAATGGTACAAAAGCAGTCATAGATAGCCAGTGTACAAAATACTACTGTACAGTCTCAACTATACATATAAAAGTCCAGTAATGTTATCCAGATGGTTTGATAAGTATCCAATGTTGCGGTAAAACAAGGTCCCGTTATATCCAAAACTAGTTCACTAGTCTGTGTGTAGATCCTGAGGAGCGTACTGTTGTCGTAGAAGCGTCCCATAAGGCAATACCAAAAGAGGCTGACTGCAATCAAAAGAGCTAAAGACCCATACAGTGTGACGTCACCTGCTTCGAACAGAGACGTGGATCAAAAATAAAAAAGTTCATCCAATGTGTTTCAAAGGAATCATAAGGATCCAATGGACCTAAATAGGTCAGTGTCGCTCCAAACAATTACAAGATCAATTGCGCCTCTTTAGATCCATCTCTGTTTAGTCCCTAAAAGCAAAAAGTTCAATTTCACTGTTACGTCTGGTTGGTGGATTGGATCCTCAGGAGTCATGATCCCTGACGAAGAAGGAGGATTCCTTTGAAACGCATTTGATGAACTGTTTCCTTTTTGATCCACAGCATTGTCCATGGTGGGTGATGTCACAATGTATTGGCGTTTCACTCTTGATTGCTGTTAGTTTGTTTAGGCGACATTGAACGGGGCGCTTCTACAACAACAGTACGCGCCTTATAATCACACAGACTAGTGAACTAGTTGGGGACATATTTGGATCTTGGTTTACCACAAGATTGGATACTTATCGAACCATCTGGATTACATTACCGGCCTTCCAAGGGCCAATCAAGACACTGTATGGAAGATCAAAGTGTCTAATAGAGCAAGGAAGATGTGCCAAATCGATGATAAACTTTACACAATTTCTACCTGTCTGATCTAGGTATACACTGTAAATTTTGGACACTATTTGCTCCAACAAATTAAAAGAGGAATATTGTTAATTTATTAAAACTGTCTGCAAAAGGGTGCAAAAGCTAGTCAATATGTATCATATTCTTGCAAACAGTAAAATGGGGGACAGAAAGAATTTGGTCCAATATTATATATTGCCCAAATCCCTCAATGAGGTCAATTGCATTGTAGAAATGTGTGTTAGTACCAGAATTCTTGCAAATAAATGAGCTAATAAGTAGGCGCTATCCTATTATAACAATAATCTTTATTTTTATATAGCGCTAACATATTCCGCAGCACTTTACAGTTTGAACACATTATCATCGCTGTCCCCGATGGGGCTCACAATCTAAATTCCCTATCAGTATGTCTTTGGAATGTGGGAGGAAACCGGAGAACCCGGAGGAAACCCACGCAAACACGGGGAGAACATACAAACTCCTTGCAGATATTGTCCTTGGTGGGATTTGAACCCAGGACTACAGCGCTGCAAGGCTGCAGTGCTAACCACTGAGCCACCATGCTGCCCTAATAATGAAATAATAACTGAAATGTCAAATGCTAACGTACAAACTGAGTCAGTGAAAATGCATGACATTTTACTTTTTGTTCAGTGATAACTTATTAGGTGCCATAGTCTATTTAAATGGAACCTGTCAGCAGGATTCTGCACAGTAATCTACAGACAGTGTCAGGTGGGCACCATTATACTGATTAAAATTATATCTTGGTTGGTGAAATCTGTCTTGTGGTTGCAATTTAATCTTAACCTTTCTGTGTTTTATTCTTCTCTGTTTTATTTTCAGTTTTGAGTTAATGATATGGTCGTGCTCCGGGGTGGCCTGTGGCAGTGGTTAGGATCTTCATGTGGTGCTCTGATTAGGTATTTGTCAGTATGGCTTCTGACGGGTCACCTCTAAATACACCAATGACAACTACTGCGCAGGTGCGGAGGTGGGTGCCATTTAAAAAAAAAATTTTTTAATATCAGTATAACCTCAACCACAATAATTATATACACAGTACACATGCGATTATGCTGCAGCGCAGGTACCGTGGCCGGCGCCTGCCTTCAGAAGGATTTTTTTTTCAGTACGTATATATAATATTCATTATGTAAACTAGGGGGCAGGTCATTGAGGAAACAATGACCTGTCAGAGGCCATAAAGATGAATTCCTAATCAGAGCACCACATGAAGACCCCCCCACAGGCCGCCCAGGAACACGAGCATATCATTAACTCAAAATTACAAATAAAGATTAAACAACCACAAGACGGATTTCATGACCCAGGTATCATTTTAATCAGTATAACAGCGCCAACCTTACACTGTATGTCGGTTTCTGTGCACAATCCTGCTGACAGGTTCACTTTAACATCAACTTTGAAATACAGCCTGTGCTCATTTGAAGAAATGTTCTCCAATATTCAGAGATCATAAAAAAGAGGTAAACTTACAACTTGTGGCTTGAGGAGTATCGACTGTTATACTGCTCCTGTTTACAAAAAAAAAATAAAAATATATATATATATATAATCTGTCATAAGATTCATGCTACCTGAAACACGGGCAGTATGTATCAAAGTTTGGCTGCACAATTGAAGCCAGTATACATATAAGTCCATAGACAACCTAAACCACAAAGATTATACTCCATATGTAAATATGTTTATTAGAACCCAAAAATGAGGGAACAAGGAATGTACAAGTAAAGTCTTGTCTAAAGTCCACTTTAAGGGAGGATATTAGCGAAGGGAATGAGGATGTCGAGTCCATATGGGTCGAAATTCATGGAGGGAAAAATGGTAACAAAATTCTCATTGGGGTCTGTTACAAACCCCCAAATATAACAGAAATCATGGAAAGTCTACTTCTAAAGCAGATAGATGAAGCTGCAACCCATAATGAGGTCCTGGTTATGGGGGACTTTAACTACCCGGATATTAACTGGGAAACAGAAACCTGTGAAACCCATAAAGGCAACAGGTTTCTGCTAATAACCAAGAAAAATTATCTTTCACAATTGGTGCAGAATCCAACCAGAGGAGCAGCACTTTTAGACCTAATACTATCTAATAGACCTGACAGAATAACAAATCTGCAGGTGGTCGGGCATCTAGGAAATAGCGACCACAATATTGTACAGTTTCACCTGTCTTTCACTAGGGGGACTTGTCAGGGAGTCACAAAAACACTGAACTTTAGGAAGGCAAAGTTTGACCAGCTTAGAGATGCCCTTAATCTGGTAGACTGGAACAATATCCTCAGAAATAAGAATACAGATAATAAATGGAAAATGTTTAAGAACATCCTAAATAGGCACTGTAAGCGGTTTATACCTTGTGGGAATAAAAGGACTAGAAATAGGAAAAACCCAATGTGGCTAAACAAAGAAGTAAGACAGGCAATTAACAGTAAAAAGAAAGCATTTGCACTACTAAAGCAGGATGGCACCATTGAAGCTCTAAAAAACTATAGGGAGAACTATCTAAAAAACTAATTAAAGCTGCCAAAAAGCAAACAGAGAAGCACATTGCTAAGGAGAGTAAAACTAATCCCAAACTGTTCTTCAACTATATCAATAGTAAAAGAATAAAAACTGAAAATGTAGGCCCCTTAAAAAATAGTGAGGAAAGAATGGTTGTAGATGACGAGGAAAAGGCTAACATATTAAACACCTTCTTCTCCACGGTATTCACGGTGGAAAATGAAATGCTAGGTGAAATCCCAAGAAACAATGAAAACCCTATATTAAGGGTCACCAATCTAACCCAAGAAGAGGTGCGAAACCGGCTAAATAAGATTAAAATAGATAAATCTCCGGGTCCGGATGGCATACACCCACGAGTACTAAGAGAACTAAGTAATGTAATAGATAAACCATTATTTCTTATTTTTAGGGACTCTATAGCGACGGGGTCTGTTCCGCAGGACTGGCGCATAGCAAATGTGGTGCCAATATTCAAAAAGGGCTCTAAAAGTGAACCTGGAAATTATAGGCCAGTAAGTCTAACCTCTACTGTTGGTAAAATATTTGAAGGGTTTCTGAAGGATGTTATTCTGGATTATCTCAATGAGAATAACTGTTTAACTCCATATCAGCATGGGTTTATGAGAAATCGCTCATGTCAAACCAATCTAATCAGTTTTTATGAAGAGGTAAGCTATAGGCTAGACCACGGTGAGTCATTGGACGTGGTATATCTCGATTTTTCCAAAGCGTTTGATACCGTGCCGCACAAGAGGTTGGTACACAAAATGAGAATGCTTGGTCTGGGGGAAAATGTGTGTAAATGGGTTAGTAACTGGCTTAGTGATAGAAAGCAGAGGGTGGTTATAAATGGTATAGTCTCTAACTGGGTCACTGTGACCAGTGGGGTACCGCAGGGGTCGGTATTGGGACCTGTTCTCTTCAACATATTCATTAATGATCTGGTAGAAGGTTTACACAGTAAAATATTGATATTTGCAGATGATACAAAACTATGTAAAGCAGTTAATACAAGAGAAGATAGTATTCTGCTACAGATGGATCTGGATAAGTTGGAAACTTGGGCTGAAAGGTGGCAGATGAGGTTTAACAATGATAAATGTAAGGTTATACACATGGGAAGAAGGAATCAATATCACCATTACACACTGAACGGGAAACCACTGGGTAAATCTGACATGGAGAAGGACTTGGGGATCCTAGTTAATGATAAACTTACCTGGAGCAGCCAGTGCCAGGCAGCAGCTGCCAAGGCAAACAGGATCATGGGGTGCATTAAAAGAGGTCTGGATACACATGATGAGAGCATTATACTGCCTCTGTACAAATCCCTAGTTAGACCGCACATGGAGTACTGTGTCCAGTTTTGGGCACCGGTGCTCAGGAAGGATATAATGGAACTAGAGAGAGTACAAAGGAGGGCAACAAAGTTAATAAAGGGGATGGGAGAACTACAATACCCAGATAGATTAGCGAAATTAGGATTATTTAGTCTAGAAAAAAGACGACTGAGGGGCGATCTAATAACCATGTATAAGTATATAAGGGGACAATACAAATATCTCGCTGAGGATCTGTTTATACCAAGGAAGGTGACGGGCACAAGGGGGCATTCTTTGCGTTTGGAGGAGTGAAGGTTTTTCCACCAACATAGAAGAGGATTCTTTACTGTTAGGGCAGTGAGAATCTGGAATTGCTTGCCTGAGGAGGTGGTGATGGCGAACTCAGTCGAGGGGTTCAAGAGAGGCCTGGATGTCTTCCTGGAGCAGAACAATATTGTATCATACAATTATTAGGTTCTGTAGAAGGATGTAGATCTGGGGATTTATTATGATGGAATATAGGCTGAACTGGATGGACAAATGTCTTTTTTCGGCCTTACTAACTATGTTACTATGTTACTATGTTACAAGTGATTCTCAATAAATTACAATATCATCAAGAAGTTAATTTATTTCAGTTCTTCAATACAAAATGTGAAACTCATATTATCTAAAGTCATTACAAACAGAGTGATCTGTTTCAAGTGTTTATTTCTGCTAATGTTGAGAACTATGACTTACAGCCAATGAAAACCCAACAAATTAGAATACTTTATAACACCAGCTTAAAAAAATATTTTAAAATCCAAAATGTTGGCCTACTGAAATGTATGTTCAGTAAATTCACTCAATACTTGTTGGGTCTGGTGTCTCTCATCTTCCTCATGACAATACCCCATAGATTCTCTATGGGGTTAAGGTCAGGAGAGTTTGCTGGCCAATCAAGCACAGTGATACTGCTGTTTATAAACCAGGTATTGGTACTTTTGGCAATGTGTGGACAGGTGCCAAGTCCTGCTGGAGAATGATATCTCCATTGGCTGTAAACACTTGAAATAGATCACTCTGTTTGTAATGACTGTATATAATATATGAGTTTCACTTTTTGTATAGAAGAACTGAAATAAATTAATTTTTTTATGACATTCTACTGAGAAGCATCTGTATATAGCAATAATTAATTAATACATTAATAGAAAAATCAATAAAATGGATGCCTCATGTCAGACTAAAAAGGCACACCAACAGACAGACAGCCCTTCCAAGGATACATATAAAGTTATATTAGGCTAAGTGGTTGTTGTTGTTTTTTTTTTTTTAAATAGTCACCCACACATTTGCTTGAATGACAAACATTGGCTACATGGATGTATTAAACTATGTCGCACAGTGGGTACAACACCCGAATTAATGATATAGGGCAAAGTACCTTTTATAATATTCAAACATAGTTGCATGTGACCTTGGAAAAAAGGACTATAGATTATGCTTGTGCAGAGATGTATTCGTATCCACACTTATATAAACAAGTACTCACAGAGATAGCCCTAAAGTGCCTGAGTGCATGTGCAAACAGATATTACTGCTATTGGAGCAACAGCCAATATCATATGAGAAATGCACACTGCCTCATTACATATAGCATGTTCATCAATTGTAGACTAAAGGTTGAAACCAAATTAAATAAAGTGCATGCACACGCCCCCGGAAGAATCATCGGCAAAATGCGCGTTGGGGAGGGAGACACAGCAATCTCTGACTCACAACCCAGGTATAATTTGTTGTACATGCACTTTATTTAATGTGGTTTCAACTTTTAGTGAATGCTGCCCCAGGACTCACTGATATATATATAAAAATAAACCACAATACTCAACTCTCCTCCTCGCTCCCACGCTGATTCCGGCGGCAGCTCTGCTCCAATGTCAGGAGCTATGCTGCAGTTGGCCTGGCACACAGCAGGCACATCACTTCATGGCGCACCCGCTGTGTGTCAGAGGCAGAGGGGAATGACGGGAGAGGGAGCATCAGCTGATGCTCTTTCCTCCATTAGTGCGCACTGGGGGGTGGTGCTTACTCCGGGAACCCATGGCTTATGGCACTATAGTGACCGCGTGTGCTGGGGGCCCCAGTGGGGGGCGAGGGCCCTGATCTGCAGGCCCTGATAGCAGGCAGTGTTAGCGGCAGCCTGCCGCAAACACTGCCCGCTATTAATGTGAAATGAAGTCACTCCTCTCCACGCCCATAAGGGCGTGGGGAAGCGTGAATATTCATTTCACTTTAGCGGCGGGAACAGGCTTAGGCTTCCTGTCACCCACTGCTGCTCCGTTGGCACCAGCGACCCCCATAGCAGCTGTGTGGTGTGCTGCTATTAGCAAAACACCACTGGCTGGGGGGGGCCTGGAGTAGCGGGGGCCCTGTATGCCAGCAGGTGTCAGTGCCTGGGCCCACCGGAGAATTCTCCGGTTCTTTGGTGGCCCAGTCCGACCTTGGTGGCAAGGACCCATCGGTAACATTTACTCTGGGGGCTCACCGTTCAGCTACAAGCATAGATTACATGACCCTAACTCACAAATTGACTTCTGCTTCCATAAAATAGTACAGTAGGTAGCTTGTTGAATGAATGATGAGATGCTGCTTTTGTCTGTACATAATGTAAATGTATTGGGCCAACTAATGCTCATGTTGGGGAGTAAGTAGCTCATTCCGGCACAGGGGCCCAATGGGGTAATCGCTTGTTCTCCTGTAGGCCAGGGCAACCATGGGTACACTGCTTTAGTTGATAGGTCTCTTCTGTGTGTACATAGGCAGGGACCTGTCAATCACCTGGAGTGAGGAGATGAGAAGCCATTCGGGAGCCGCACTGAAACAGTCAGGTCTTTCCCTGTGGTCAATGGACGGCTGTTAAAACTATGTTATCTCTGAAATGTAGCAGTCCTTCAGAGAAAAATATACTTGGTTGTAATCACGCAGCCAGGCTCAGATTAATGCTTCCCTTGGTTCAGGCAGTATGAATCTAGTGACAGGTTATCAATAAAATAATGTTCCCCAGGTAGCAGGGCTATCTCCAGGCATATCAGGTAAATTATTTAATGTGATACTGTCATATCGTGTAATAGATGTTCACTATACAGACCTTTAGTAATGCTGCTGTAGAGTCTGTCTGGGGCAGGTCTTCACATGACATCGATCTACCATCCAAATCGACTACATTGGAGAGAATAACACCAGGAAAAAGAAAATGAAACCTAGATTGTCACTATTTTTCAAAAGAGGATTTACCTTAAATGTTTGACATGATCATTTGTTTTTAACTATATAGGTTCATCATTTTGTACTGATAAATTCTAGAATAGATCTTGATAGGTGTGGAGCTCAGCCTTAGGCTCTGTGGACATTGTGTATGAGTCTTGTGTTTGGTGTAATTGATTAAAAAAGCGCATCTTCATAGAATGTATTCATAGGGGTTCGTTCAAACGACAGAGGACAAAAATGTCTTATTCGTCTTTGTCAGGCAGGTATATGACGGTATACTTTTTTTATTCGTCTTTGTCAGGCAGGTATATGCCGGTATACTTTTTTTATTCGTCTTTGTCAGGCAGGTAAATGCCGGTATACTTTTTTTATTCGTCTTTGTCAGGCAGGTATATGCCGGTATACTTTTTTTATTCGTCTTTGTCAGGCAGGTATATGCCGGTATACTTTTTTTCTACTGTTCGGGAAAGCAGTTTGCACTTATACAACGGGGCACCACAGAAAAATCTATAACGTGAGATATGTCTTTTGACTTAAATAAAGACTTTCACACTGTGTGCACCTTCTCAGAGACAACTTACTTTAGATGGATTTATTCATCTCCCATTCAATTCAAGAACAAATTTGTCTTAGCAAGCTCTTCAGCAAATAATTTTTTAGATTTCTTGATACACAGGATTCCATGTAAACTTTAATTGTGTATTTAGGGGTATATGAGAACTAAAGCAAAGTTCTTTGCATTACTTGTTTTGTACTGATACTGAATATTAGGCTACATTCTCACAATGAGTATTTGGTGGGATTTTGATGTAGCAGATTTTCTGCAGCATTACTGCACCTACTAGGTAACTTAGGTTTTTATTCTATTTTTTACATTGCAATTTTAAGTGCATTTTTTTCCATGCGTTTTTATCACGTGTTTGACTTTGCAGTTTTTGTCTCTTTTTTATTGTGTCATGTTATAAATAAAAGTTGCTTTGTTTTAGATACTTCCTGGTATTTAGCTTTGACAAAACCTTATTTATAGTGTCATGTTTCGATATCATGGGCTACAGGTGCTTCTCACAAAATTAGAATATCATCAAAAAGTTAATTTATTTCTGTTCTTCAATACAAAAAGTGAAACTCATTATATAATATATAGAGTCATTACAAACAGAGTGATCTATTTCAAGTGTTTATTTTTGTTAATGTTGATGATTATGGCTTACAGCCAATGAAAACCCACAACTCTGTTATGATCCCAATGGCAGAGGATCTCTGATATTCCGGCAAGATAGCAAAAATATAAATACTGCTCTAGGGAGGTGGAAACTGGGCTAACCGCATACCTGATCCTGACACAAACAACTAAAAGTAGCCGGTGAACGTGCCTACGTTGGTTCTAGACGTCTCGAGCCAGCCGGAGAACTGACTACCCCTAGAGGGAAAAAATAAGACCTCGCTTGCCTCCAGAGAAATTGAACCCCAAAGATATAGAAAGCCCCCAACAAATAATAACGGTGAGGCAAGAGGAAAACACAAACGTAGAGATGAACTAGATTCAGCAAAGTGAGGCCCAATAGTCTAGATAGCAGAAAATAGATAGTGGACTATGCGGTTAGCAGAAAACCCTACAAAACATCCACGCTGAACATTCAAGAACCCCCACATCGACTGACGGTGTGGAGGGAGAATATCAGCCCCCTAGAGCTTCCAGTGAGTCAAAAATCAAATGTAAAGCAAGCTGGACAAAAACACTGAATAATGCAAACGATCCAAATAGAACAAAACAAACTTAGCTTTTCTTGCATGAGGCAGACTGAAAGGAATCCGGAGGAGACCAAATAGGTCTGGATACAACGATGCCAGGCAAGAGACTGAGTCCAGAGGAGACTCAAATAGGAAACACCCGCTGCTTAACGACACAGCTGGAGCTCAGGCCTGCAACAAGACATACCTAACACAATACCGTTAGTGACCACCAGAGGGAGCCCAGAAACACAGTTCACAACAGTACCCCCCCCTTGAGGAGGGGTCACCGAACCCTCACCAAGACCCCCAGGGCGATCAGGATGAGCAGCGTGAAAGGCATGAACCAAATCAGCCGCATGAACATCAGAGGCGACAACCCAGGAATTATCCTCCTGACCATAGCCTTTCCACTTAACTAAATACTGGAGTTTCCGTCTAGAGATACGAGAATCCAGAATCTTCTCCACCACGTACTCCAACTCGCCCTCAACCAAAACCGGGGCAGGAGGCTCAACAGCAGGAACCATAGGCACCAAGTACCGCCGCAACAAGGACCTATGGAACACATTATGAATAGCAAAAGACGCTGGAAGGTCCAAGCGAAAAGACACCGGGTTAAGGATTTCCAAAATCTTATAAGGACCGATAAAGCGAGGCTTGAACTTAGGAGAGGAGACTTTCAAAGGAACATGCCGAGAAGACAACCAAACCAAATCCCCAACACGAAGTCGGGGACCCACACCGCGGCGGCGGTTGGCAAACCGCTGGGCCTTGTCCTGTGACAATTTCAAATTGTCCACCACATGGTTCCAAATCCGCTGCAACCTATCCACCACAGAATCAACCCCAGGACAGTCAGAAGGTTCAACCTGACCCGAGGAGAAACGAGGATGAAGACCAGAGTTGCAGAAAAAGGGTGAAACCAAGGTGGCAGAACTAGCCCGATTATTAAGGGCAAACTCGGCCATTGGCAAAAAGGTAACCCAGTCGTCCTGATCAGCAGAAACAAAACATCTCAAATAAGTCTCTAACGTCTGATTAGTTCGCTCGGTCTGGCCATTAGTCTGAGGATGAAAAGCCGACGAAAAAGACAAATCAATACCCATCTTAGCACAAAAGGATCGCCAGAATCTGGACACAAACTGGGATCCTCTGTCAGATACAATATTCTCAGGGATGCCATGCAAACGAACCACATTCTGAAAGAACAAAGGAACCAAATCAGAGGAGGAAGGCAACTTAGGCAAGGGCACCAAATGGACCATTTTAGAAAAACGATCGCACACCACCCAGATGACAGACATCTTCCGAGACACCGGAAGATCCGAAATGAAATCCATGGAAATGTGCGTCCAAGGCCTCTTCGGGATAGGCAAGGGCAAAAGCAACCCGCTGGCACGAGAACAGCAAGGCTTAGCCCGAGCACAAATCCCACAGGACTGCACAAAAGAACGCACATCCCGCGACAAGGAAGGCCACCAAAAGGACCTGGCCACGAAATCTCTGGTACCGAAAATCCCAGGATGTCCCGCCAACACCGAAGAATGAACCTCAGAAATAACTCTGTTGGTCCATCCATCAGGGACAAACAATCTCTCTGGTGGACAACGATCAGGCCTATCAGCCTGAAATTTTTGCAGCCCTCGTCGCAAATCTGGGGAAATGGCAGACAAAATTACTCCCTCTCTGAGAATACCAGCCGGCTCAGAGACTCCCGGAGAATCAGGCACAAAACTCCTAGAAAGTGCATCAGCCTTCACGTTCTTCGAACCAGGCAGGTACGAGACCACAAAGTCAAAACGGGAGAAAAACAACGACCAACGGGCCTGTCTAGGATTCAGGCGCTTGGCAGACTCGAGGTAAATCAGATTTTTATGATCAGTCAAGACCACCACACGATGTCTAGCTCCCTCGAGCCAATGTCGCCACTCCTCAAATGCCCACTTCATGGCCAACAACTCCCGATTACCAACATCGTAGTTCCGCTCAGCAGGCGAAAATTTCCTTGAAAAGAAGGCGCATGGCTTCATCACGGAGCCATCAGAACTTTTTTGCGACAAAACAGCCCCTGCACCAATTTCAGAAGCATCAACTTCAACCTGGAAGGGAAGAGAGACATCCGGCTGGCACAAGACTGGCGCTGAAGTAAACCGACGCTTCAGCTCCCGAAAGGCCTCCACGGCCACAGGAGACCAATTCGCAACATCAGAACCCTTCTTGGTCATATCCGTCAAAGGTTTAACCACGCTGGAGAAATTAGCGATAAAACGACGGTAAAAATTAGCAAAGCCCAAGAACCTCTGCAGGCTCTTAACAGACGTGGGCTGAGTCCAGTCATGAATGGCACGGACCTTAACTGGGTCCATCTCCACAGTAGAAGGGGAAAAAATAAAACCCAAAAACGAAACCTTCTGTACCCCAAAGATACATTTTGAGCCCTTCACAAATAGAGCATTCTCCCGCAAAACCTGAAACACCATCCTGACCTGGTTCACATGGGACTCCCAATCATCAGAAAAAAACAAAATATCATCCAGATAAATAATCATAAATTTATCCAGATATTTCCGGAAGATGTCATGCATGAAGGACTGAAACACAGAAGGAGCATTAGATAATCCGAAAGGCATCACCAGGTACTCAAAATGACCCTCAGGCGTATTAAATGCCGTTTTCCACTCATCTCCCTGCTTTATGCGCACAAGGTTATACGCACCACGAAGATCTATCTTGGTGAACCAACTGGATCCCTTAATCCGAGCAAACAAATCAGACAACAATGGCAAAGGATACTGAAATTTAACAGTGATCTTATTCAGAAGACGATAATCAATACAAGGTCTCAGAGACCCGTCTTTCTTGCCCACAAAAAAGAATCCTGCACCAAGAGGGGACGAGGATGGGCGAATATGTCCCTTCTCCAAAGACTCCTTTATATAACTCCGCATCGCGGCATGCTCTGGCACAGATAAATTAAAGCGTCGTCCCTTAGGAAACTTACTACCAGGAATCAAATCTATAGCACAATCACAGTCCCTATGAGGAGGAAGGGCACTGGACCTGGCCTCATTAAATACATCCTGAAAGTCTGACAAAAACTCAGGGATCTCAGAAGGAGTAGAAGAAGCAATAGACACCAATGGAGAATCGCCATGAATCCCCTGACACCCCCAACTAGACACAGTCATAGCTTTCCAATCTAAAACTGGATTATGGGCCTGTAACCATGGCAGACCCAAAACGACAACATCATGCATTTTATGCAGTACCAAAAAACGAATCACCTCCTGATGTACAGGAGTCATGCACATGGTCACCTGCGTCCAATACTGAGATTTATTCTCTGCCAATGGCGTAGAATCAATTCCTCTAAGAGGAATAGGATTTTCCAAAGGCTCCAGGACAAAACCGCAGCGCTTGGCAAACGACAAATCCATCAGACTTAAAGCAGCACCAGAATCCACAAAAGCCATAACTGAGTAAGAAGATAATGAACAAATTAAAGTCACAGACAAAATAAACTTAGGCTGAAAAGTACCAATGGCGACAGGATTAACTTTTTTCTTTAAACGTTTAGAGCATGCTGAGATAACATGTGTTGAATCACCACAGTAGAAACACAACCCATTTTGACGTCTATGATTTTGTCGCTCGGCTCTGGTCAGCATTCTGTCACATTGCATAGAATCAGGTGACCGTTCAGACAACACCGCCAAAGGATTATCAGATTTGCGCTCTCGCAAACGTCGATCAATTTGAATGGCTAGAGCCATTGAAGCATTTAGACCTGTAGGGATAGGAAACCCCACCATCACATCTTTAATGGCTTCAGAAAGACCATTTCTGAAATTTGCGGCCAGTGCACACTCATTCCATTGAGTAAGCACGGACCATTTCCAAAATTTTTGGCAATATACCTCAGCTTCGTCCTGACCCTGAGAGATAACCAGCAACATTTTTTCAGCCTGATTTTCAAGATTAGGCTCCTCATAAAGCAAACCAAGTGCCAGAAAAAACGCATCAACATTCACCAATGCAGGATCTCCTGGCGCCAGAGAGAAGGCCCAATCCTGAGGGTCGCCGCGCAAGAAGGAAATAACAATCTTAACTTGCTGAGCGGAATCACCAGAGGAACGAGGTTTCAGAGACAGAAACAATTTACAATTATTCCTAAAATTCAGGAATTTAGATCTATCTCCAAAAAACGGCTCAGGAATAGGTATTTTTGGTTCAGACATAGGGCTATGGATAACAAATTCCTGAATGCTTTGCACCCTAGCAGCAAGCTGATCCACACTAGAAGTCAAAGTCTGGACATTCATATCTGCAGCAGAGTTTCAGCCACTCAGAGAAAAAGGGGATGGAAGAAGCTAGGCAAACTGCAGCAAGAAAAAAAAAAAACAACAACAAAAAAACCCTCAGAACTTCTTTTTAATCCCGCTTCTGCAATGCATTAAACATTTCCTTTTGGCCTGGCATTCTGTTATGATCCCAATGGCAGAGGATCTCTGATATTCCGGCAAGATAGCAAAAATATAAATACTGCTCTAGGGAGGTGGAAACTGGGCTAACCGCATACCTGATCCTGACACAAACAACTAAAAGTAGCCGGTGAACGTGCCTACGTTGGTTCTAGACGTCTCGAGCCAGCCGGAGAACTGACTACCCCTAGAGGGAAAAAATAAGACCTCGCTTGCCTCCAGAGAAATTGAACCCCAAAGATATAGAAAGCCCCCAACAAATAATAACGGTGAGGCAAGAGGAAAACACAAACGTAGAGATGAACTAGATTCAGCAAAGTGAGGCCCAATAGTCTAGATAGCAGAAAATAGATAGTGGACTATGCGGTTAGCAGAAAACCCTACAAAACATCCACGCTGAACATTCAAGAACCCCCACATCGACTGACGGTGTGGAGGGAGAATATCAGCCCCCTAGAGCTTCCAGCGAGTCAAAAATCAAATGTAAAGCAAGCTGGACAAAAACACTGAATAATGCAAACGATCCAAATTGTACAAAACAAACTTAGCTTTTCTTGCATGAGGCAGACTGAAAGGAATCCGGAGGAGACCAAATAGGTCTGGATACAACGATGCCAGGCAAGAGACTGAGTCCAGAGGAGACTCAAATAGGAAACACCCGCTGCTTAACGACACAGCTGGAGCTCAGGCCTGCAACAAGACATACCTAACACAATACCGTTAGTGACCACCAGAGGGAGCCCAGAAACACAGTTCACAACACAACTCATTATCTCAGTAAATTGGAATAATTAACAAAAAAAACACCTGTAAAGGCTTCCTAAGTGTTTAAAAAGGTCCCTTAGTCTGTTTCAGTAGGCTCCACAATCATGGGAAAGACTGCTAACTTGACATGTCCAGAAGGCAGTCATTGACACACTCCACAAGGAGGGTAAGTCACGAAAGGTCATTGCTAAAGAAGCTGGCTGCTCACAGAGTGCTGTATCCAAGCATATTAATGGAAAGTTGAGTGGAAGGAAAAAGTGTGGTAGAAAAAGGTGCACAAGCAACTGGGATAACTGCAGTCTTGAAAGGATTGCTAAGAAAAGGCCATTCAAAAATTTGGGGGAGATTGACAAGGAGTGGACTGCTGCTGAAGTCATTGCTTCAAGAGCCACCACACAGACGTATCCAGGACATGGGCTAAAAGTGTCGCATTTCTTGTGTCAAGCCACTCATGACCAATAGACAACGCCAGAAACGTCTTACCTGGGCCAAGGAGAAAAAGAACTGAACTGTTACTCAGTGATCCAAGGTGTTGTTTTCAAATGAAAGTAAATTTTGCATTTTATTTTGAAATCAAAGTCCCAGAGTCTGGAGGAAGAGTGGAGAGGCACACAAATCCAAGCTGCTTGATGTCTGGTGTGAAGTTTCCACAATCAGTGATGGTTTGGGGAGCCATGTCATCTGCTGATGTAGGTCCACTCTTTTATCAAGACCAAAGTCAGGTCAGCCGTCTACCAGGAAATTTTATAGTATATATGCTTTCCTCTGCCGACAAGCATTTTGGAGATAGAGATTTCATTCTCCAGCAGGACTTGGCACCTGTCCACACTGCCAAAAGTACCAATACTTGGTTTAAAAACAACAGTATCATTGTGCTTGATTGGCCAGCAAACCCGTCTGACCTTAACCCCATAGAGAATCTATGGGGTATTGTCAAGAGGAAGATGGGAGACACCAGACCCAACAATGCAGACGAGCTGAAGGTAGCTATCAAAGCAACCTGGTCTTCCATAACACCTCAGCAGTGCCACAGGCTGATCGCCTCCATGCCACGCCGCGTTGATGCAGTAATTAACGCAATAGGAGCCAAAGCAAGTATTGAATGCATTTACTGAACATACATTTCAGTAGGCCAACATTTCGGATTTTAAAATTATTTTTAAACCTGATGTTGTAAAGTATTCTAATTTACCGAACTTAGATAATGACTTTTGGGTTTTCATTGGCTGTAACCCATAATCAACATTAACAGAAATAAACACTTGAAATAGATCACTCTGTTTGTAATGACTCTATATAATATATGAGTTTCACTTTTTGTATTGAAGAACTGAAATAAATTAACTTTTTGATGATATTCTAATTTTGTCAGAAGCACCTGTATGTGTTTTTCACCTGCAGATTTTCTGCATCTAATGTAATTCTATGAGGAAAATCTATATATAAAACTCAATGTTGACATGTGAAAAATCTACACATAAAACCCAGAAATTGACATGTTGCGGATTTGAAACATGCACCGCAGGTCAGTTTACACAACGAAAAAAAAAAGCACAGCAGGAATGAGAGGTCTGTAAATCCCATCCACTTCACTAGATCTATAAGAAGCTGGTTTTTGATGAAGCGAGAAAACGCAGTGTCAAAAACTCACCAACAATTCATCGGAGAACACAACATTGAAGTCCAGAGCAGCATTCACAGTTTTGCAGACTTCAGAACTGAAATCTTTAAAATTTCTTGATTTCTTAATTTACAGGCACAATCAGCGCTTCACAATATTATGGTGTAGAAAAACTGTTACACCAGCATAACAAACACTTTACCCCTTTTGTGTTTTCGTTCTTTCCTCCTTCTTCCAAGAGCAATAACTTTTTTATTTTTCAGTCCACGTGGCTGTATAAGGGCTTATATTTTGCGGGACAAATTGTAGTTTTGAATGACACCATTCATTTTAGCATAAAGTGTAATAGAGAACAGGAAAAAAAATCAAAGTGTGGTGAAATTGAGAAAAAAAGAGCAATTCTGACATCGGTTTTCGGGATTATTGTTCCCGTTGTTCACTATGTTGCAAAATTACCTGGTATCAAGATTGTCCAGGTTAGTACAATTACAGAAACATTAAACTTGTCCAGTTTTTTTTATTCGTTTAGTGGTGAAAAAAAAATTAGAGATTTGGAAAAAACAAATTGTTTTTCTTGTGTTGTCATTTTCCAGGACCAATAACATTTTTGTTTTTCTGACAATTAATCTTTGTGAGGTCATTGACACCATTTTGGGATAGATAAAACATTTAGATAGTTTATTATTGCTTTTTATATGATGTTGAGCAAGCAAAAAAATGCAATTTTGGTCTTTTTAATTTTTTTCTGTTTATAATGTTCACTGATCTGGTTAAATAATTGACAGATTGAACTTTTATACTAAATATGTGCATTTTTCATTTTTTAATACCTTTATTTTTAGTGGGGAAAAATGGGAAAAATTGAATTGTTATTATTTATTTTTTTAATCTTTATTTTCTTTTACTTTTTACTGTATTTGTTAGTCCCTTGAGCAGACTTGCGCCTGCAATCGTCTAATAACTTATACTATATACAGCAATTAAAAATACATCTGTATTGTTTTATATAACACAAATCATCATCAAAATTATCATCAAATTTCTTTGAAGCCCATCCACTGGTTGGGTTTTAACCCCTTCACCCCCGGAGCTTTTTCCGTTTTTCCGTTTTCGTTTTTCGCTCCCCTCCTTCCCAGAGCCATAACTTTTTTATTTTTCCGTCAATTTGGCCATGTGAGGGCTTATTTTTTGCGGGACGAGTTGTACTTTTGAACGACATCATTGGTTTTAGCATGTCGTGTACTAGAAAACGGGAAAAAAATTCCAAGTGCAGTGAAATTGCAAAAAAAGTGCAATCCCACACTTGTTTTTTGCTTGCCTATTTTGCTAGGTTCACTAAATGCTAAAACTGACCTGCCATTATGATTCTCCAGGTCACTACGAGTTCATAGACACCTAACATGACTAGGTTATTTTTCACCTAAGTGGTGAAAAAAAAATCCAAACTTTGCAAAAAACAAAACAAAACAAAATTGCGCCATTTTCCGATACTCGTAGCGTCTCCATTTTTCGTGATCTGGGGTCAGGTGAGGGCTTATTTTTTGCGTGCCGAGCTGGCGTTTTTAATGATAGCATTTTGGTGTAGATACGTTCTTTTGATCGCCCGTTATTGCATTTTAATGCAATGTCGTGGCGACCAAAAAAACGTAAATCTGGCGTTTCGAATTTTTTTCTCATTACGCCATTTAGCGATAAGGTTAATGCTTTTTTTTTATTGATAGATCGGGCGATTCTGAACGCGGTGATACCAAATATGTGTAGGTTGGGTTTTTTTTTATTGATTTATTTTGATTGGGGCGAAAGGGGGTGATTTAAACTTTTATATTTTTTTTATTTTTTTCACATTTTTAAAAACTTTTTTTTTTTACTTTTGCCATGCTTAAATAACCTCCATGGGAGGCTAGAAGCAGGCACAGCCCGATCGGCTCTGCTATGCATCAGTGATCATAAGATCGCTGCTACACAGCAGATTTGCAGGTGTGCTGTGAGCGCCGACCACAGGGGGGCGCTCACAGCCACCGGCAATCAGTAACCATAGAGGTCTCAAGGACCTCTATGGTTACAATGGAGGAGCATCGCCGACCCCCGATCATGTGACGGGGGTCGGCGATGCGCTCATATCCGGCCGCACGGCCAGATGCGGTAGTTAAATGCCGCTGTCTGCGTTTGACAGCGGCATTTAACTAGTTAATAGGCGCGCGCAGATCGCGATTCTGCTCGCGCCTATTGCGGGCACATGTCAGCTGTTCAAAACAGCTGACATGTCCCGGCTTTGATGTGCGCTCACCGCGGGAGCGCACATCAAAGCGGGGGGGTCCCGACATGTGACGTACTATACCGTCACATGTCGGGAAGGGGTTAAAGGAATACAGTAATGACAAACACGGGGGTCTTCATCAGATCCCCAGCCACCATAGCAAGCCATCGTTATGCCGCAATAGCGTTGCGAGAGTTCGAGGGGCGATGGGCACTTAGAACGGCGTGCCCCTTGACTACATGCTGTAAATGCCGTTGTCAGAGATTGACAACAACATTTAGCAGGTTAATAATTGTGGGGGAAAACTCAGCTCTACATGCAGCTGTTAGGCCTCATTCAGACTTCTGAATTTTGTGCATGAGTGCTATCCTCAATTTTCATGGACAGCACTTGTACCTGTGATAGTCTATAGGGCCATTTAGGTATCCCACTTTTTCCTCTGACCGAGTGGCCGGCGGAAAGTTGTGGAGACGTCTGAATTTGATGGGAGGGTCAGATAAAAATCGTCAGTACAAATAAACGGGTCCGTGAAGAAAAAAAAATCAATTTTAACTGTCTGTTGGAATGGAGCAGGTGGAGAATTTTTTTTTTCCACATATAATAAAATCGGATGACACCCAGACCAAACTCGGACCACACTTTGATCAAACTCTGAATTAGGCCTTAGAGGAAGATCCTCTTAAACATCCACTACGGGGCAGGCTCAGTCTCTGAACTCTCTCCATAGACTCAATCTTGACTATTGCTTTCGATTTTCGCTGAATCTCAGGAAAGGGTTAAATAAGTTAGCTAAAAATGAGCCCATAGAATGCAGAATTCCTGTACAAATTCAAATGTACAGTCACAGGAAAAAGTATAAAAGTAAATCAAACTTTAATAGTATTATTAGTATGGAATATGGGAAAACCGATTTATATGATGCTAGTGAAAATGACCGTTGACGTGTTTGGCCAGCTCTTCATCAGGAACACGGATCCAGGACCCCTCATTTACAAAATCCATTCAGTTTTATGACAAAGGTATTCTTAAGCAATGAAACGTTATCTGCGAATGGTGTACACAAGGCATTAAATCATATGGCTACATGAAGTATACATTACATACATTGGCTTCTGGATGTCGGAGAAAAATGTTGTGGTAAGTCCTCTAATGCTGTACATGAATGTGTTTTTCTGAGATTTTCCTCGTCGTTGCAGCATGACTGTGATTGAGATTAAGATAAAAATTATCCTTGAGGTCATCCTATGATTTTTACAAAGAAGCACATACCCCTCCATTCCCCACAGTGAGATAGTTACTGAATTTGAATGAGGCATCTGAATATATCTGATTTTCCACGCAAACACGGGAAGAACATACAAACTCCTTACAGATGTCCTTTTTTGGATTTGAACCCAGGACCCCAGCGCTGCAGTGCTAACTACTATGCCATATATACGTGTCTGGCAGCGGCTATCTCCCCTCTCTTCAATGAAAATAAATGAACATAGTGTTTTCCTGTGGAGTGAATGCAAGGGCTGCCAAAAATGTGGAGGTACTCCAATGTCCCTTGGAAAAGACGTGGAGGAGTGCCTTATAAAAAAATGTTCCCATTAGAAAGGAGTCTCCTACACTTGTAATGCCCATGCACTAAGTGTATGGGCTGACAAATATTTACCCCTTGGGGGGTATACATGAACATACTGCAGCGCCCCAGAGTCCTGGTCGTTGCAGTACTGTGGCTCCGCCGCTAAGGGGGGCTATGGTACGTCTGATGGCACTGAAGGAGTTCATCTGACCAGGTATCACATACACCAATACATTTCACAGTCTGGCCTCCAGGGGGAGCTAAGGGTACTATTCATTAGGCCACTCCTCACAGTCTGGTAAAACTGGGGGTTAGGCAGGAAGTTAGGGAGAAAGCTGACTGGGTTGGAACCAGGCAACACCTTGTGGCAGAGGGTGTTGTAGGGGAAGATTCGGTAGGGTCCCTGTCAGGGGTGGGATCCTGACAGAGGCCTGGCAATCAGAGAGAAAGCTACGGGACCGCGCCTGCACTTCATAGCGGCAGTGCCCTAAGAAAGGACAAGAAGCGAGATTTATTGTGCTGAGTGAGAAACGAGATCAACGCAACAGGGAGAAATACCAGTAGGAGTCGTGCTGTTAGACCGAGGCAACATCCTACTGAGGCGTAAATAACCGGTGGCCGGAACGCCGAGGAAGTACAGAGCTCTAAGCATTACTTAAAACCAACGGCAGGACAGAGAGCTATAGGCTGGCTGTCTCACCTACATCACCTACGCAGACATAGGGGGCAACCTTTGGAGAGGGGCGACTCTAGGGTCCCGGAAGAGCTCCGAGCCTTCCCGTCATACGGGTGTGTCCTACCATAAGATTTGGGGGACGAGAATAAGAAGAACATCAGAATCGAGTTGTTGTGAGGGAACACGAGGAACAGACACAACAGTTGGGACTATCCCGTAAGCACAGCAGGGGAGGACCACAACACACAAGCGCTAGAAGGTAGGCACAGATTTCCACCTGCAACGGGAACTCTGAAGGTGCCATCGGACCGGCCGGACTTGCGCAGCCCGGTTAACCGTATTCCGGACTGAGGACCCAGAAGCCTTCAGTAAAGAGGTAAAGAGACTGCAACCTGGTGTCCTCGTTATTTACTGCACCGCACCACTACCACCATCCACACCTATTATTTGGGGCGCCCCTCAGCAGGGTCACGGACCGGGCCTAGCCACCGTGACAACCCCAGAGCAGAGACTCAGAGGCCCGGTACCGGGTACCCCTCGGCCCTGCGGCAGTGGGGGCGCTGCAAACTTGGCATCACGAACAGGATCTACTTAAGCCTGAAGAATCAGGTCATGTGTGCCTTGGAACTGTGATTTACTGTGCTTGGACTGTGATTTATTGCAAAGACTGTGCTGTGCCACTTGCCGCCAAAATCCGCCGCCATTATGGCGCTGAGGAGAGCGCAGGAGAAGAAGAGGGGCGTGAAGTGGGCGTAGACGAGCAGGAGAGCGCGAACAACAATGGCCGCCCAGTCTAAATATTTCTGCACTGTGAGGACGTGTCCGTCAGCAGCCGAGATCCGCCTCCTAATCCTCAATGGAGGGCGGAGACAACGAAAACGAAACCGCCCACGAAGGAGAGAGCGGGAAAAGAACCAGGAAGCGACTCACGTGGAGGACGCCATGGCCAGCAGCTCGGAACCCGAATGTGGGGTGGAAGCAGAGGTCTCCCCCAACTACCCGGACGAATACTGCAGCCGATTCTCCACGGACAGCGCTGATCTCTTGCCGGCTGAGATGGGAGACTTGATCCATCAACTTCTTCAGCTGGACATGAAGGTCCAAGCTCCGCACCAGGTAGCGCCGGAAGGAAGTCCTCTGGCATCGCGTCCTGTGCTGCTACTGGAGTTGTTGCTGAGGCCCTTGCCGACACCGCCAGCGGAACCCGTCGTGGAGGAGAAGCCTGCATTGGCCGGTGAGTCCGCCGACCCCGTCCCGCTAGCCGAGGGCTTACTAGTAGGCCCCGTGGCGGCACCCCCTCTCCCTGGGACCCATAGACGCCAGCGCCTGTTACCATGGGAGGAGGCCACGGGCATGGAACATCTCCTGAAAGCCCCGATGACGCCAACTACCCTGCTGTGTGAGACCCATGCGGAACGCACGGTCTGCGGCTGGGTGAACCCAAGATCCAACCTCATGGGATTCCCCGGGGTGAAGACACGGGAAGGGGAGATGGTGCAGGCCCTGAGTTGGGAGGAATACCAGGCCCAGCTGGAACAGCAGTGGAAGGAGAAGGAAAAGGCGTACCAGGCCGGGCTGGAGGCCTACCATCAGAAAGACCTGGCGGTCAAGGACCGGGCCCGCAAGGACCCCACCGCTCACCAGGCCCCGCGCAGGCAGGGCATCATCACCACCTTCAAGCTCCGCGGAGGCTGGGGCTTCATTAAAGAGCCGGGCCTGTATGCGGAGGTGTTTGTGAACCGAAGGGATGTTGAGTCGCATCTCAGAGAGGGCCACCCAGACCGGGATCTCTACCCGGGGGATGAAGTCTCATACATCAGGCACTTTGGGGAAAAGGGGTGGTTTGCCCTGAATGTCCGCAAGAGGCAGAGCCCTGTGATACCCCCGATTAAGGTGCCAGTGAAGCTAACCCCTGTAGCAACGGTGCCCCCTTGTGGTCAGCCCATGGTCATTACCAGGACCACCGAGGTCACCCCCACGTGCACTATGGTCAAGACCACGACATGCAGCATTGTCACCTCCACCACCCTCGTGGCCAAGGAGACACCTCTTCCGGTGGGTGGTGCCTGTGCTGCTCCAGAACTGAAGACAGTGGGTACGCAGACCCCCAGATGGGACAACACATCCCCTTATGCAGTACCAGGCGGTGCGCAATACCCTAGGGGGTTGCCTCCGCCGGTGCTGCCTCCTGAGTGGTTTAAGTAAATATCTTAACACTTTGCAAATGTAAATAGTTCATTGTTTTCCTCTGCTATGTTGCTGCTAAAACCCGTACGGGGTTAGTTAGTGAGTCCTCCTAGGAGCCATACAGCATACAGAGATGGCTCAGTGATCTTAAACTGAAAGAAAAATGATATGTTCTATACTGTGTATAGTAGTGGAAGGACAGTAGGCCCGGGCGGAAAGGGGCGGTCCTGTAACAGAAAGGAGAGGCAGTAGGTCTGGAGCAGTTAGGACAGGCGGTCCTGCAGACTTAAAGTAGGAGAATGTAGAAATGTTCAGTAATCTTATAATGTGATTATAAGAAGGTCTTTAGTGGATTTAGCAGGTACGTCCTTAAAGGCAACGTTGGATTAGTGTTCAAAAATTTTGCACTTAATGGAATACCCGGTTGGGTAAGAAAAGTTATTTATAGTAAAGTTATTTAAAAGTATTCAACCATGTTTGTAACGTTCAAGTGTCCTCACCTCCCATAAAGGGAAGCTCTGTTAAAAAGTTGACTTGTACTTGCATTTTCAAAATTGCATGTCTTTTTGCTGACATGTATTGTTGTTTTCTTCCCAGTCCAGGAGTACTGGATTTAACCGGGGGGGAGTGCAGCGCCCCAGAGTCCTGGTCGTTGCAGTACTGTGGCTCCGCCGCTAAGGGGGGCTATGGTACGTCTGATGGCACTGAAGGAGTTCATCTGACCAGGTATCACATACACCAATACATTTCACAGTCTGGCCTCCAGGGGGAGCTAAGGGTACTATTCATTAGGCCACTCCTCACAGTCTGGTAAAACTGGGGATTAGGCAGGAAGTTAGGGAGAAAGCTGACTGGGTTGGAACCAGGCAACACCTTGTGGCAGAGGGTGTTGTAGGGGAAGATTCGGTAGGGTCCCTGTCAGGGGTGGGATCCTGACAGAGGCCTGGCAATCAGAGAGAAAGCTACGGGACCGCGCCTGCACTTCATAGCGGCGGTGCCCTAAGAAAGGACAAGAAGCGAGATTTATTGTGCTGAGTGAGAAACGAGATCAACGCAACAGGGAGAAATACCAGTAGGAGTCGTGGTGTTAGACCGAGGCAACATCCTACTGAGGCGTAAATAACCGGTGGCCGGAACGCCGAGGAAGTACAGAGCTCTAAGCATTACTTCAAACCAACGGCAGGACAGAGAGCTATAGGCTGGCTGTCTCACCTACATCACCTACGCAGACATAGGGGGCAACCTTTGGAGAGGGGCGACTCTAGGGTCCCGGAAGAGCTCCGAGCCTTCCCGTCATACGGGTGCGTCCTACCATAAGATCTGGGGGACGAGAATAAGAAGAACATCAGAATCGAGTTGTTGTGAGGGAACACGAGGAACAGACACAACAGTTGTGGGGTCTATCCCGTAAGCACAGCAGGGGAGGACCACAACACACAAGCGCTAGAAGGTAGGCACAGATTTCCACCTGCAACGGGAACTCTGAAGGTGCCATCGGACCGGCCGGACTTGCGCAGTCCGGTTAACTGTATTCCGGACTGAGGACCCAGAAGCCTTCAGTAAAGAGGTAAAGAGACTGCAACCTGGTGTCCTCGTTATTTACTGCACCGCACCACTACCACCATCCACACCTATTATTTGGGGCGCCCCTCAGCAGGGTCACGGACCGGGCCTAGCCACCGTGACAACCCCAGAGCAGAGACTCAGAGGCCCGGTACCGGGTACCCCTCGGCCCTGCGGCAGTGGGGGCGCTGCAATACTGTATAACAATTTTTTTTATGGACATCATAAAATCCCTTTAAAAAAATTATGTGGGTGTTGCATCACGGACCACGGTCACCCTGGTGATGTGGTGGAGGATGAAGAGCAGGAGGAGGACAACAGCACATAGCAAAAATCAGGAAGCATATAACTATGTGTGGGTGTGAAGAGGTGCATGGGAATAAATCTCCCAAAAAAAGGACACTGGATTTGAGTTTATGTTATGCTGCTATCATTCAGTAGTGTTGAGAAGTCTGGCCCAATCTAGCCCTTGTTCATTTTTATAAGTCAGTCTGTCAGCATTTTCAGTTGACAGGTGGATGCGCTTATCAGTTACAATTCCACCAGCAGCACTAAGGTGTAGAGAGCCAGTTCATGCCACGTGTCCAGCTTGGATACCCAATAATTATAAGGCACTGAGGAATCACGGAGGATGTTGGTACAGTTAGCAAGGTACTCCCTCAGCATCTTCCCAAACTTTGCGCTCTTTGTGAGAGTACCTCGCGCCTCAGGGCTTGTGCAATGGGAGGGTCTGAGAAAACTCTCCCAAAACTTTGACAGTGTTCCCCTGCCTCTGCTGAATTAGAGTTGTGTCTCTCTCGCCTGTACTCCTTGGTTGCCCAACGAACTGTGACCTCTGCCGCCAGCGTTTCCAGATGGGAATTTTTAAATATTTCTGCAACAAGGGCCTTCTGGTAATGCCCCATTTTAGTAGACCTGTCCGCCTTAGGAATAAGAGATAGGAAATTCTCCTTGTAGTGTGGGTCTAGAAGTGTCACCAACCAGTAATGACTGTCACCCAAAATTTTGAGAGCGTGAGGGTCAGGGGAAAGGCAGCGTAACATAAACTCAGCCATGCATGCCAGACTGCTAACAGGTAAGACTTCCGTGTCCTCACCAAGAGGACAACTGACCATGCTCTCCTCCTCCTTCTCTTCCCTGTCCTCAGGCCATCCATGCTGATCCAATCATTCCCCTCTGCCTCTGACACAGCAATTGCACGATAACATCACTTCATTGCGTACCTGCTGTGTGTCGGGCAGACGACAGTGAAGATGCTGATACCAGAGCAGAGCCAAGAGCAGCGGTGAATGAGGAGGAGGGGTGAGTATTGTGATAATATATATATATCTTAATATATACTTACCTAGTAATGTCTTCACATCCTGTTCTGTCCAGATGTGTCCAGATCCCAGAATTTCAAGCGGCGGAAGTTCACCGACCTCCTTAGTGATGAGTGTCTCAATATGGAAACTGCTGGTGGTACTAGCCTCTTGCGCGGTACCACCAGCGGATCACCGTTGCACCACACACACACTGTATACACCATATGCATCACACACACAAACACACACTGTACATGCCGTACGCACCACACACACACACTGTATACGCTGTACGCAACACACACACACTGTATACACCGTATGCAGCCTCTTGCACGGTACTACCAGCGGAACACCGTCGTTAGCACGCCGCCGCTGGGATCAGCCGAATGATTCACTGACCACCGCTATCTTTGTACAGGAGGAGCGCATGCACAGTTTTAATGTGACGGCTGCTATCTGTCCGCACAAAGATGGGGCGGTCTGATTTACTGCGCCTGCGCAAATTCAGGCGCAGTGAATCATTCGGCTGGTCCCGGCGGCCAGAGGTGTATCTAGCCTTTCCTGCACCCGGGGCAAAGGATCAGTTTGGCGCCCCCCCAACCTCCCCCCCAAAACCTCACCCATTTGAACCTTAACTCTATTGAAACTGTATGACCAAGCCAAGGTACATTCCTGAATCCCCATAATGTTAAAATAGATACCAATAAAAGTAAAATTAATTAAGACATCAGTAGGTTAAGTGTTTTTGAATATCCATATTGAATCAGGAGCCCCATATAAAGCTGCATAAAGGTTAATAATGGCCCCATGAGATGCTCCATAGACACATTTGTCCAATATAGTGCTGCAGAAACGTTGATTATGGCTCCATAAAGATATTGGAACCATATCGTGCTGCACAAACATTAATTATGGCCCCATAAGATGCTCCATAGAGACATTTGCCCCATATAATACTGTACAAACGTTATGGCCCCATAAGATGCTCTATACAGACACTTGCTCCATACAGTGCTGCACAACCGTTATGGCCCCATAAGATGCCCCATACAGACACTTGCCCCATTTGCTGTTGCTGCCATAAAAAAAAAATCACATACTCACCTCTCCGTCGCTCAGGCCCCCGGCACTTTCAATATTCACCTGCTCCTCGTTCCAGCCGCCGCTCCATCTTCATTTTCTTCTGCACTGACGTTCAGGCAGCGGGCGCGTACTAACCACGTCACCGCGCCCTCTGACCTCAGCACCACTGCAAAACACACTGAAGACGGAGTGGCGCCAGAACGAGAGCAGGTGAATATTGTGCAGTGCTCCCCTCCCCGTTATACTCACCTGCTCCTGGCGCTGTGCAGTCCCTGCTTCCCCGGGCCGCAGCTTCTTCCTGTACTGAGCGATCAGCGTTACCGCTCATTACAGTAATGAATATGCGGCTCCACCCCTATGGGAGGTGGAGCCTCATATTCATTACTGTAATGTAATGAGCGGTACCATGTGACCGCTCAGTACAGAAACAAGCTGGGGCGCCGGGAAGCCAGGGACGTCCAGGGACCGTGCCAGGAGCAGGTGAGTATTATTATACAGCCCCCGCTTCCCCTCCCCTGCCAACCCCTGGGTATGACTCGACGAGGAGCCTCCTTGGACCGCTGCAACATCAGGTGACCCCCTGGCACCCCCCTGTTGGCTGCGCCCGGGGCACATGCCCCGGCTGCCCCCCCTGGATACGCCACTGCCGGCGGCAGATGTGTGACGTGTCTACAGGCAGAGGAGGCCGGTCACATTAAAGGGGTTTTCCCACGAACTAAAGTTCATTTTAAAAATTGTCTGTATCTGACCGTGTATGGAACATACCACATCTTCTGGGCACGGGAGGAAGCAAAACACAATACTGACATTACATCAGGGGATCACAGAGGATTTCTTTTGTCAGGTAAAATATTTCACTGACTGTTTTTAAACAATATTTTACCTCACAAAATGTATCCTCCCGCTGTAATGTCAGTATTGTCTTTTGCTTCCTCCCCTGCCCAGGAGCTGTGGTATGTTCTGTACACGGTCAGACACAGACAATTTTTAAAATGAACTTTCGTTCATGGGAAAACCCCTTTAAAAAGCAAATATCAACGCCAACATGGCTCCTCCTAAAAAGTACACCAATGTCAAAGAAGAGAGCACAGACGGGAGAAGTCAGCACATGGGAAAAGAGAGAGTGGATAGGTGGGTGAGCACATGGGGGGAGAGATTCTCAACACTGCAAAGCCTACCCCCATCGTGACATTACCGCCCTTCGATAAGATAGCATCGGACCTTCATCTAGTATATATATGTATATATATCAGTGAGTCAGTCCTGGTGGCCATAGGACTGTAGGACTGTGGGGCTAGATTATATTCTATGATGGTCTACATTATATTTTGTGGGGAGGGGCTGCATTATACCCTATGAGGGGGCTGCATTATACTCTGAGGGGGGTTGCATTATACCCTATGAGGTGAGCTGCATTATACCCTATGAGGGGGCTGTATTACCCTATGAGGGGGGCTGCATTATACAAGATGAGGGAGGCTGCATTATATCCTATGAGGGTGGCTGTATTATACCCTATGAGGAGGCTGCATTATATTCTATGTGGGGTTGCATTATACTCTATCAGAGGGCTACATTATACCCTATGAGAGGGATGCATTATATTTTATGGGGGTCTGCGCTATACCCTATGAGGAGGACTGCAGTATTCCCTGCATTATATGCTATGAGGGGGCTTCATAATACGCTATGAGGGGGCTGCATTATACTATATGAGGGATACATTATATTCTATAGGGGCTGCATTATACTCTATGGGGAGCCGCATTATATTCTATGAGGGGGCTACATTATATTTTATGAGGGGGCAACATTATATTCTTTGAGGGGGCTGCATTATATTCCATGAGGCGGCTATATTATATTCTATGATGGGGCTACATTATGCTATATGAGGGCTGCATTATATTATATGAGGGGGGCTACCACAACCCCTGCTGTATCATTAAGATGTGTACTACCATATATTATTGTCAAGGCTCCCGGGTGTAACTACTGCCGGGAACCTAACTGCTGCAATAAGGGAGGCCAGAGCAGAACAGCGGAGAACTCACCGGGTAGCAAGCAGGACCTGAACTATTTGACAGAGGGGGAGTGGCCAGGGGCGGAGCCAGGCGCCGGGGTGCAAAGGAGGTGAACGGTGCCGGAGAGTAGTCAAACGTGCCGAGGTCAACAACCAGGGGACAAGCGAGGTACTGGAGGGTGAAACAGAAGGATAGACAGGTGGAAGCCGAAGGTCAGAAGGCCGAGTAAGAGAATGAATAGAAACACAAAGCAGAGAAGCAGAGAGGATCAAACAGACCAGATCAAGCACGGAGAGCATAACGAACAACACAGTATGCTCACGCACACCAGGGGGGTCAGGCACACAGACCAAATGAAAGTATAACTGACAGAGAATCCTAGTCCAGCGTGGGTATAAATATCCCTACCAGATCCAAAAGGAGGCCACAATAATTAACCCTGACAGGGCAGGGCATTAGCCCTGTCCAAACCATGACAATTATACCCTGATATTAACGTGTTTTACCGCACAATTGGTGGTTTTGTGTTTATTTCTATGTAGCTACATAGTGGGCCCCAAGAGTGATTTTCTCTGGTGGGACCAAGGTGCTCTAGTCTGACGCTGGCTGCATGTGACACCCTTTTAATACATCACTATCAGACAGCATTGTTTTCCTGGATCATACAGTGCGAGATACTGGCTCAATAACCTGATATCTACAACATATCATTACATATCTTAGTATCATCCCCTGATTATTCTTTATCTGTTTAAAAAATATGTCTATTATAAAAACTAAAATTACCTCTATGACAGAAAACTCTTTCTTTGCTGCTGGAGCCTTGATTCCTACAGTGAAAAAAAACCCACAATATCATAAATGACATATACTCACCGTCACCATGGGTATTTAAAGGCATTATAGCACAAGTGGTACTAAAATTATTAGAAATTAGCACATTTTTTTACTAATCCACAGCTAAGACTTTTGATGAACCTTTGCATTTTAGCCTGCTTGCATCTGTACTGCATAGTTTCATAGTTTTTAAGGTGGTAGATTTAAGTACGTCGAGTTTAACTACCCTAACATGGTGATCCAGGTTACAGGTTGAACCCAATGTATACCTTAAACCTTAAAGACATGGTATATATCATGTGCTCCTTACATGAATCATAGGAAACTTGAGGTTTTCTCTACCAAGTTTTCCCTTGCTAAATAGGTTGTCCAGTGATAACTTGCAGGCGAGTGTCCCACCCCTGGGACCCGCACCAATTGACAAGTAGAATTTTTATCTCCCTTATTATATTCGCATTACAAAATGGTGCGGTAGGTCAGACATCCGACTGTTGCTCTACTAATTTTCTATAGGCCTGCTGAAAAAAGCTGAATTTAACACTATTGGAAATGAATGGAGCGCAGGTTGCAGGTTGATCATTTATTTTCACCGGTTGTTCCATATGAGTAGAAAGAATCACACTGAAATATGAAGATCAAATTTATTATGAGGATTTGTCAGATCTTCCTGGCCTGTGTTTTTTTTCTCATGAAATAACTATAACTATATATTTTCTTATAACTATGTGTTATGCCAATTATTCCTTCTACGAATTTATGAATACATTTAGAACTGGGTGTTACAAGCTGGGAGATGTATTCATACAGTCTAACATTGTCCAAAAGTTACATAGTTACATAGTTATTAAGGTTGAAGGAAGACTAAGTCCATCTAGTTCAACCCATAACCTAACCTAACATGCCCTAACATGTTGATCCAGAGGAAGGCAAAAAAAACCCATGTGGCAAATAGTAAGCTCCACTTTGGGGAAAAAAATTCCTTCCCGACTCCACATACGGCAATCAGACTAGTTCCCTGGATCAACGCCCTATCAAGGAATCTAGTATATATACCCTGTAACATTATACTTTTCCAGAAAGGTATCCAGTCCCCTCTTAAAGTAATGAATCACTCATTACAACATCATACGGCAGAGAGTTCCATAGTCTCACTGCTCTTACAGTAAAGAATCCGCGTCTGTTATTATGCTTAAACCTTCTTTCCTCCAGACGTAGAGGGTGCCCCCTTGTCCCTGTCTCAGGTCTATGATCAAAAAGATCATCAGAAAGGTCTTTGTACTGTCCCCTCATATATTTATACATTAAAATAAGATCACCCCTTAGTCTTCGTTTTTCCAAACTAAATAGCCCCAAGTGTAATAACCTATCTTGGTATTGCAGACCCCCCAGTCCTCTAATAACCTTGGTCACTCTTCTCTGCACCCGCTCCAGTTCAGCTATGTCTTTCTTATACATCGGAGACCAGAACTGTGCACAGTATTCTAAGTGTGGTCGAACTAGTGACTTGTATAGAGGTAAAATTATGTTCTCCTCATGTGCATCTATGCCTCTTTTAATACATCCCATTATTTTATTTGCTTTGTAGCAGCTGCCTGACACTGGCCGCTGAATATGAGTTTGTCATCCACCCACACACCCAGGTCTTTTTCATTGACGGTTTTGCCCAGAGTTTTAGAATTAAACACATAGTTATACATCTTATTACTTCTACCCAAGTGCATGACCTTACATTTATCCCCATTAAAGCTCATTTGCCATTTATCAGCCCAAGCTTCTAGTTTACATAAATCATCCTATAATATAAAACTGTCCTCCTCTGTATTGATTACCCTGCAGAGTTTAGTGTCATCTGCAAATATTGAAATTCTTCTCTGAATGCCCCCTACAAGGTCATTAATAAATATGTTAAAAAGAAGAGGGCCCAATACTGACCCCTGTGGTACCCCACTGCTAACCGTGACCCAGTCCGAGTGTGCTCTATTAATAACCACCCTTTGTTTCCTATCCCTGAGCCAGCTCCTAACCCACTTACACATATTTTCCCCTATCCCCATTATTCTCATTTTATGTATCAACCTTTTGTGTGGCACCGTATCAAAAGCTTTGGAAAAGTCCATATACACTACGTCCACTGGGTTCCCTTGGTCCAGTCTGGAACTTACCTCCTCATAGAAGCTGATCAAGTTAGTCTGACATGAACGGTCCCTAGTAAACCCGTGCTGATACTGGGTCATGATGTTATTCCTCTTCAGATACTCCAGTATAGCATCCCTTAAAATGCCCTTCAGGATTTTACCCACAGTAGAGGTTAAGCTTACTGGCCTATAATTACCGAGTTCAGTTTTTGTCCCCTTTTTGAATATTGGCACCACATTTGCTATACGCCAGTCCTGTGGTACAGACCCTGTTATTATGGAGTCTTTAAAGATTAAAAATAATGGTCTATCAATGACTGTACTTAATTCCTGCAGTACTCGGGGGTGTATCCAATCCGGGCCCAGAGATTTGTCAATTTTAGTGATTTTTAGACGCCGCCGTACTTCCTGCTGGGTTAAGCAGGTGACATTTAATGGGGAATTTTTATCACTAGTCATTTTGTCTGCCATGGGATTTTCTTGTGTAAATACTGATGAAAAAAAGTCATTTAGCATATTGGCTTTTTCCTCATCCTCATCCACCATTTCACCCAGACTATTTTTAGGTGGCCAACACTATCATTTTTTAGTTTCTTACTATTTACGTAGTTAAAGAATATTTGGGGATTCATTTTACTCTCTCTGGCAATGAGTCTCTCTGTCTCAATCTTTGCTGACTTGATTTGCTTTTTACAGAATTTATTTAATTTTCTGTATTTATTTAATGCCTCATCACTACCTGCTTCCTTTAATTCTCTAAATGCTTTCTTTTTGTCACCTATTGCGCCCCTTACAGCTCTATTTAGCTATGTTGGTTTCCTTCTATTTCTAGTATGTTTATTCCCATACGGTATATACTGTGCACAGGTCCTATCCAGGATGCTAATAAACGTCTCCCATTTTCTTTGTGTATTTTTATGTCTCAGGATATTGTCCCAGTTAATTGCACCAAGTGTTATAATCCGGTGACCTTGGAGCCGCATGAGACTTTCTCTGGAGAAGGTGGAACCTGTACTGACCGCAAACCCTAAACTGACACCGCAACTAGAAGTAGCCGTGGGGTGTACCTAACACATCCTAGACACCTCGACACAGCCTGAGGACTAAATACCCCTATAGATGGAAATGGGAATTCTATCTTGCCTCAGAGCAGAACCCCAAAGGATAGGCAGCCCCCCACAAATATTGACTGTGAGTATTAGAGGAAAGACACACGCAGGCAGAAAACAGGATTTAGCAAAAGAGTCCACTCTAGCTAAATAGAAAAGGATAGGACAGAATACTAAGCGGTCAGTATTAAAACCCTAAAAATATCCACAGCGGATAATACAAAAATTCCACCATCTAACTAAAGACATGGAATGTATATCTGCATCTCCTGAGAATCCAACTTGACTGAAAAAGTCCAAACACAGTCTAAGCTGGACAAGAAAAAACAATTAATGGTACAGAATTGTAAAGCACACAGCATGTGTACTGCAGAAACAAAACCCAGACACTTATCTTTGCTAATCTGGCAGCATGGCAGGAGGAACCAGATAGAGATGTAAAACCTCCAAGAACAATGGACAACTGGCAAGGGCTAATGAATCCTGCACATCTAAATACCCAGTGAGAGCTGCAATCAGCAGGGACACCTGCTCAGGATTGCAACCCAGGGACAGCTGTATTACCACCAACAACCACCGGAGGGAACCCAAGAGCAGAATTCACAACAGTACCCCCCCCTTGAGGAGGGGTCACCGAACCCTCACCAGAGCCCCCAGGCCTATCAGGACGAGCCAGATGAAAGGCACGGACCAAATCAGCAGCATGGACATCAGAGGCAAAAACCCAAGAATTATCCTCCTGGCCATAACCCTTCGATTTGACAAGGTACTGAAGCTTCCGTCTCGAAAAGCGAGAATCCAAAATCTTCTCAACCACATACTCCAACTCCCCATCAACCAACACAGGGGCCGGAGGATCAACAGAGGGAATCACGGGCACCACATATTTCCGCAATAAAGATCTATGGAAGACATTATGGATAGCAAAAGACCAATCGAAAAGACACTGGATTAATAATCTCAGAAATCCTATAAGGACCAATAAACCGAGGCTTAAACTTAGGGGAAGAAACCTTCATAGGAACATGACGGGAAGACAACCAGACCAGATCCCCAACCCGAAGCCGGGAACCAACACACCGACGACGGTTAGCAAAACGTTGAGCCTCCTCCTGAGACAACACCAAATTGTCCACCACATGAGCCCAAATCTGCTGCAACCTGTCAACCACAGAATCCACACCAGGACAGTCAGAAGGCTCAACCTGCCCCGAAGAAAAACGAGGATGAAAACCAAAATTACAAAAGAAGGGCAAAACCAAGGTAGCCGAACTAGCCCGATTATTAAGGGCAAACTCGGCCAATGGCAAGAAAGCCACCCAATCATCCTGATCAGCAGACACAAAGCATCTCAAATAAGTTTCCAAAGTCTGATTAGTTCGCTCGGTCTGGCCATTTGTCTGAGGACGAAATACGGATGAAAAAGACAAATCAATGCCCAGCCTAGCACAAAAGGCCCGCCAAAACCTAGAAACAAACTGGGAACCTCTGTCGGACACAATATTCTCCGGAATACCATGCAAACGAACCACATGCTGAAAAAACAACGGAACCAAATCAGAAGAGGAAGGCAATTTAGGCAAAGGCACCAAATGAACCATCTTAGAGAACCGGTCACAAACAACCCAGATAACCGACATCCTCTGGGAAACCGGAAGATCAGAAATAAAATCCATAGAAATATGCGTCCAGGGCCTCTCAGGGACCGGCAAAGGCAAAAGCAACCCACTAGCACGGGAACAACAGGGCTTGGCCTGCGCGCAAGTCCCACAGGACTGCACAAAAGAACGCACATCACGTGACAAAGAAGGCCACCAAAAGGACCTACCAACCAAATCTCTGGTACCAAAAATACCAGGATGGCCAGCCAATACAGAACAATGAACCTCAGAAATCACTCTACTAGTCCATCTATCAGGAACAAACAGTTTCCCCACTGGACAGCGGTCAGGTTTATCAGCCTGAAATTCCTGAAGAACCCATCGTAAATCAGGGGAAATGGCAGAAAGGACCACCCCTTCTTTCAGAATGCCGACCGGTTCAAGGACCTCAGGAGAATCAGGCAAAAAACTCCTAGAGAGGGCATCAGCCTTAATATTCTTAGAACCCGGAAGATATGAGACCACGAAATCAAAACGGGAAAAAAACAAAGACCATCGAGCCTGTCTAGGATTCAGCCGTCTGGCAGACTCGAGGTAAATCAGATTTTTATGATCGGTCAAGACCACAATACGGTGCTTAGCTCCCTCAAGCCAATGTCGCCACTCCTCAAACGCCCACTTCATAGCCAACAACTCCCGATTGCCGACATCATAATTGCGTTCAACAGGCGAAAACTTACGGGAAAAGAAGGCACACGGTTTCATCAAGGAACCAACAGGATCCCTCTGAGACAAAACGGCCCCTGCCCCAATCTCAGAAGCGTCAACCTCAACCTGAAATGGAAGAGAAACATCCGGTTGACGCAACACCGGGGCAGAAGTAAATTGGCGTTTAAGCTCCTGAAAGGCAGAGACAGCCGCAGAGGACCAATTCGTCACATCAGCGCCTTTCTTCGTCAAATCGGTCAATGGTTTAACCACACTGGAGAAGTTAGCAATGAAACGGCGATAAAAATTAGCAAAGCCCAAAAACTTCTGAAGGCTCTTCACGGACGTGGGCTGAATCCAATCATGAATGGCCTGAACCTTAACCGGATCCATCTCCATAGATGAGGGAGAAAAAATGAAGCCCAAAAAAGAAACCTTCTGCACTCCAAAGAGACACTTAGACCCCTTCACAAACAAAGCATTATCACGAAGCATCTGAAATACCATCCTGACCTGTTCTGTTGTGAATTCCGTTCTTGGGCTCCCTCCGGTGGTTGTAAATGGCACTTTTATGAATTCTGCCCTTGGGCTCCCTTCGGTGGTTTTAAGTGGAACTGCTGCTCCTTGGATTTAGCTTGGCAGCTGCTTCCACTGATCGTCTCTCCTGCTCTGCTATTTAGCCTGGCTCTGATCTTCAGCCAGTGCCAGCTGTCAATGTTTCTTGGTTGGATTCAGATTTCTCCTTGGATTTCCTTGATAGTCGGTCCTGTTCAGCAAAGATAAGTCCTTGCATGTTCATTTGTTGTCCTCTTGCTGTGGACTTAATCATTCAGCTAATTTTATGTTTGCTCTAGTCCAGCTTGTCAGTATTCTATATTCAGTTAAGCTGGAAGCTCTGGGGAAGCAGATTTGCCCTCCACACCGTTAGTCAGGTGTGGAGATTTTTTGTAAACTCCGTGATGGATTTTTTTAGCTTTTAATACTGACCGCACAGTATCCTTTCCTATTCTGTCTATCTAGTTAGAAGTGGCCTCCTTTGCTAAATCCTGTTTTCATTCTGTGTATGTCATTTCCCTCTCCACTCACAGTCCATATTTGTGGGGGGCTGTCTGTCCTTTGGGAGCTTTCTCTGAGGCACGATAGCTTTCCTGTTTCCATCTTTAGGGGTAGCTAGTTCTCCAGCTGTGATGAGATGTCTAGGGAGTGACAGGAACATTCCACGGCTACTTCTAGTGTTGTGTTAGGTTCAGGAACTACGGTCAGTAAAGATACCATCTCCTCAGAGCTTGTCCCATGTTGCTCCTTAACCACCAGGTCATAACACTGTTCCACATGAGACTCCCAATCATCGGAAAAAATTAAAATGTCATCCAAATATACAATCATGAATTTATCAAGATAAGTCCGGAAGATATCGTGCATGAAGGACTGAAAAACAGATGGAGCATTAGAGAGCCCAAATGGCATCACAAGGTATTCAAAATGGCCTTCGGGCGTATTAAACGCAGTTTTCCATTCATCACCCTGCTTAATACGAACAAGATTATATGCCCCCTGAAGGTCAATCTTCGTAAACCAACTAGCCCCCTTAATCCTAGCAAACAAATCGGAAAGCAGAGGTAAAGGGTATTGAAACTTGACCGTGATCTTATTCAAGAGGCGATAATCAATACAGGGTCTCAAGGAGCCATCCTTCTTAGCAACAAAAAAAAATCCCGCTCCCAACGGTGAAGAAGATGGCCGAATATGCCCTTTCTCCAAAGACTCCTTAACATAACTCCGCATGGCGGTATGTTCAGGCACAGACAGGTTGAAAAGTCGGCCCTTAGGAAACTTACAGCCTGGAATCAAATCAATCGCACAATCACAGTCCCTATGCGGTGGAAGGGAACTGGACTTGGGCTCATCGAATACATCCTGAAAATCAGACAAAAACTCTGGAATTTCAGAAGAGGAAGAAGAGGAGATTGACATCAAAGGAACGTCATTATGAACCCCCTGACAACCCCAGCTAGTCACAGACATAGACTTCCAATCCAACACAGGATTATGTACCTGCAACCACGGAAAACCCAGCACGATAGCATCATGCAAATTATGCAACACTAGAAAACGACAATCTTCCTGATGGGCTGGTGCCATGCACATGGTCACCTGTGTCCAAAACTGGGGCTTATTTTTATCCAAAGGTGTAGCATCAATGCCCCTTAAAGGAATAGGGTTCTGCAAAGACTGCAAGGGGAAACCACAACGCCTGGCAAACTCAAAGTCCATTAAGTTCAAGGCGGCGCCTGAATCCACAAACGCCATGACAGAAAATGATGACAATGAGCAAATCAAGGACACAGATAACAGAAATTTAGGTTGTACAGTACTGATGGTAACTGAACTAGCGATCCTCTTTGTACGCTTAGGGCAGACAGAAATGACATGAGAAGCATCGCCACAATAATAACACAACCTATTCTGACGTCTGAATCCTTGTTGTTCCGTTCTAGACAGAATCCTATCACACTGCATTGGCTCAGGCATCTGCTCTGAGGACAACGCCACAGCGCGCACAGTTCTGCGCTCCCGCAAGCGCCGATCAATCTGAATGGCCAGAGACATAGAATCACTCAGACCGAAAGGCGTGGGAAACCCCACCATAACATCTTTAACGGATTCAGAAAGACCCTTTCTGAAAATTGCCGCCAAAGCATCATCATTCCATTTAGTCAACACAGACCATTTTCTAAATTTCTGACAATACAATTCTGCCGCTTCTTTACCCTGAGACAGGGCCAACAAGGTTTTCTCCGCTTGATCCACAGAATTTGGTTCATCATATAATAATCCTAAAGCCTGAAAAAAGGTGTCTACATTAAGCAAGGCCGGATTCCCTGATTCCAGGGAAAATGCCCAATCCTGAGGATCGCCACGCAGCAGGGAGATGACAATTTTAACCTGCTGAATGGAATCACCAGAGGATCGAGGTTTCAGAGCAAAAAACAGTTTACAGTTGTTTTTAAAACTCAAAAATTTGGACCTGTCCCCAAAAAACAAATCAGGAGTAGGAATCTTAGGCTCTAAAACAGGAGTCTGAACAATATAATCAGAAATATCCTGTACCCTAGCAGCAAGCTGGTGAACACGAGAAGCTAATCCCTGAACATCCATGCTAGCACAAGACTCCTCAGCCACCCAGAGAAAAAGAGGGAAGGTAAGACAAAGCAGGCTACAGAAAAAAAAATGGCTCAACACCTTTCTTCCCTTCTTCTGAGATGCATTTAACTCATTGTGGGCCAGTTGTACTGTTATGATCCGGTGACCTTGGAGCCGCATGAGACTTTCTCTGGAGAAGGTGGAACCTGTACTGACCGTAAACCCTAAACTGACACCGCAACTAGAAGTAGCCGTGGGGTGTACCTAACACATCCTAGACACCTCGACACAGCCGGAGGACTAAATACCCCTATAGATGGAAATGGGAATTCTATCTTGCCTCAGAGCAGAACCCCAAAGGATAGGCAGCCCCCCACAAATATTGACTGTGAGTATTAGAGGAAAGACACACGCAGGCAGAAAACAGGATTTAGCAAAAGAGGCCACTCTAGCTAAATAGAAAAGGATAGGACAGAATACTAAGCGGTCAGTATTAAAACCCTAAAAATATCCACAGCAGATAATACAAAAATTCCACCATCTAACTAAAGACATGGAATGTATATCTGCATCTCCTGAGAATCCAACTTGACTGAAAAAGTCCAAACACAGTCTAAGCTGGACAAGAAAAAACAATGAATGGTACAGAATTGTAAAGCACACAGCATGTGTACTGCAGAAACAAAACCCAGACACTTATCTTTGCTGATCTGGCAGCATGGCAGGAGGAACCAGACAGAGATGTAAAACCTCCAAGAACAATGGACAACTGGCAAGGGCTAATGAATCCTGCACATCTAAATACCAAGTGAGAGCTGCAATCAGCAGGGACACCTGCTCAGGATTGCAACCCAGGGACAGCTGTATTACCACCAACAACCACCGGAGGGAACCCAAGAGCAGAATTCACAACAACCAAGATCCTCTCTCATCTGTTGGAAATTTGCCCTCCCGAAGTTTAGTGTCCTTGTCACCCCTCTACTACCCATCTTATTAAAGGTTACATGAAAACTTATTATTTTGTGATCACTATTCCCCAAGTGACCCCCAACCCTTATATTTGTTATGCGGTCTGGCCTGTTTGTTAATATTAGGTCTAGCAGTGCCCCCCTTCTTGTTGGGTCCTGAACCAGTTGTGAAAGGTAATTGTCTCTCATAGTTGTCAAAAACCGATTACTTTTGCTGGAATTGCAGGTTTCTGTTCCCCAATCTATTTCAGGGTAGTTGAAGTCCCCCATAATAATGACTTCTCCTTGGGTCGCAGCTTCATCTATTTGCTTTACGAGGATGTTCTCCATTGCTTCCATTATTTCTGGAGATTTATAACAAACCCCTATCAGTAATTTATTATTTTTTCCCCCTCCCCTTATCTCCACCCACAGGGACTCTACATTTTCATTAGATTCACCTATATTATGACGCCAGATGGGTTTTAAGGACGATTTTACATACAGACACACCCCTCCCCCTCGCTTATCTGTACGGTCATTTCTGAAAAGGCTATAGCCCTGCAAGTTAACAGCCCAGTCATGGCTCTCATCCAGCCACATCTCAGATATCCCCACCATGTCATAATTATGCTCCAACAACATTATTTCTAATTCCTCCAATGTTGAACATATCACACTGTGTAGGATTCACCCAGTGGTGTAACTACAATAGGTGCAGGGATTGCGATTGCACCCAGGCCCTGATACCTAAGACACCCAAAAAGTCCCTCTCCCATACTGAAAACACCGATACTATTAAAGACTTTCGATAATTGGGGGGTCAAATTGGAGTTTTTGCATTGGGGCCCATGAGCTTCAAGTTACGCCACTGGACACACGTCTTTGACAAGTTAAATGGTAATGTCAATGTATTCATAAATTGTCATGATGATTAACAGAGGAAAAAGAGAATGGACAGCACCTCCAAAAATCATACATTGATCTAATGCCACTAGGCAAAAATATATAACTGAACATGAGGTTCTTAGTTTAGCATTCTGATCAGACTGTATGAAGCCCACTGCTACTTCGTGGCGAACCTCTTAGTGGGTCTGTGAGGCAGTGACCGGTGTTATATGCTGAGAGGGTTGCTATGCGTCCCCCATGATGTGCAAAAAAGCATATGGAGGTCACGGGAGTGCATTGCAGTCACAGGCCTAGCTGTGATTGCAATGCAGAATAAAAGTGAACTTTGGTCTTGGGTAAGCTATTTGTCCAAGGCAGATTTAAGAAAACCCGCTCTGGGCTTTTATTTTTTAAATGGACTACGGGATGGTAGTGGGGCAGTCCGTTTCCTTCCCAGCTGGGTTTTCCATGTGGCCTATGGCCACAGGTTCCTTGTAAAACCCCCTGAAGTAGAGGTTTTGTTTGTGTCAGTTTAGGTTTTGCAAGTGTGCAGAGCCAACCTGTGTGAAGCAACACAGAGACAATCGGAGCCAACAGGCCTGGCACCCCTCAGCGTGCACGATGGTGCAGTCGCCCATGGCAACTGGTCCCGTTTACAGACGATTTTGTTTTCCCGGCTGCGATCCGGATGATACTGTCTCCTATGCATTTATGTGAGTTTTGGACATTAAAAACACATTTTGCTTTGAACTTTGCTGGGTCACTGTCTCATCAGTGCACAGTGTGGATACCGCTGCACTACAGGGTCCCTATCCACTTAACGGAGAAGTGCCGTGAGCCGACCACCGCCATAGCGACAATGCAGGAAAACTCTGCCTTACATGAGAACATGATCCTTAATTATTTTATGGGGTATTTAAGTATTTACTAAAATATATTAAAGGGAACCTGTCACCCCCAAAATCGATGGTGAGGTAAGCTCACTGTCATCAGGGGCTTATCTACAGCATTCTGTAATGCTGTAGATAAGCCCCCGATGTTACCTGAAAGAGGAGAAAAAGATGTTAGATTATACTCACCCAGGGGCGGTCCCGCTCCGATGGGCGTCTCAGGTCCGGTACAGCGCCTCCCATCTTCATTCCATGACGTCCTCTTCTGGTCTTCGCGCCGCGGCTCCGGCGCAGGCGTACTTTGTCTGCCCTGTTGAGGGCAGAGCAAAGTACTGCAGTGCGCAGGCGCCGAAAAGGTCAGAGAGGCCCGGCGCCTGCGCACTGCAGTACTTTGCTCTACCCTCAACAGGGCAGACAAAGTACGCCTGCGCCGGAGCCGCGGCGTGAAGACCAGAAGAGGACGTCATGGAATGAAGATGGGAGGCGCCCATTTGACCGGACCGCAGCGGGACCGCCCCTGGGTGAGTATATTCTAACCTCTTTTTCTCCTCTTTCAGGTAACATCGGGGGCTTATCTACAGCATTCCAGAATGCTGTAGATAAGCCCCTGATGCCAGTGAGCTTACCTCACCATCGATTTTGGGGGTGACAGGTTCCCTTTAATGGAATCGACCTATAGCCCCCTATTTTGTACAAATATAATTTGGTCATTCTGTTTAATTAACCCAGAAGCTAGAATTGATCAAAACTTAGCAAGCTGAAGAAAATAAAAAATAAAAAAGTCGTTATAGTTATATCATCATAACACAGTAATCAATAATGTTAAAATGCTAAAAAAGGAGTAATCAGGGATCAAAAAGGGATTGTTAATTCTCTCATTTTTTTATCCAAATTATATCACTGTATCCAAACAAGGGTAAACAAACACAACAGTAATGTTACCTGGACTTTTAGATTGTTTCCAGAGTTTTTGAAATACTCCTGTAATTTTATTATTACTACTGTGTTGATCTTTATATTTTTTTACAATAGTATCGCATTTAACGCCATTTGGTGATGCTACTGGCAATGGTTGTTCAGTTGTGTCAGATTCCAATTCAGAAGATAAAATAGAATATGGACCTTCATCTCCAGAATTATTTTCATAGATAACTTTGCCGTCATCATCAGTAAATGTACAATTAACAAATCCTTCCTCTTTGAATGTTTTATCAATCAATGCTAAACTGGATGAATCTGGACTTTTTGGTAATGGACTCTTTTTTGACTGAACAGTTGTTGATAGATTTATAACTTCAGAAACCCTCTTTGGTTTGGATTCAAAATTTGCAATTGTTACATGAGACCTGCTTTTTAGAGATTTTTGTTTGCCATAATCAATGTTATCATCATCGGAAGCTCCAAGCTGGAATTCCGGGAGATGGTCAGAGAAGTAAAATAAAGCTTTGTGTACAGGAGCAAAATCTGATCCATTGACTCTTTGCAGTGAATTTGAAGTTTTAGTAAACTTTTCTATACCAGATTGTGAGAAGGAGTGAGCCAAAATTTGGCTGCTTTTGCTCTTATTCCATGCAGTTGATTGTCCAAGTCCATCATCAGTGGTTTGCTTTGAGAGGCTTAAATCACAGGACATCATGCTGTGGCTCCTTTTGGATTCCATGGCTTTTTGTGCAGTGAGGGTCTTTATTGAATCCAATGTAAAACCTGAGAGATCCTGCAGATGGCCAATGTGATCATCTAAATGGTGAAGTAAACTTTTAATAAAGTTGACATGACCTCTAACATCCTTCATGTCTTCAAATACATCTTCAACTCTGCAAAAAATAGAAATAATGGAATGTAGTGGATGTACAAGCATATGAACAACCATGGAAACATAAACATGCTAATTTATAATGGAGTTATCAAGAATAGAAAGCATTACAGCGATCACCATGTACGTATAAGCAAATGTAAAACCTTTCAAATATACACTGCTCAAACAAAAAAAAGGAACACTTATTATACTATTATTTTATTATTATTATTATTATTATTATTTATATAGCACCATTGATTCTATGGTGCTGTACATGAGAATGGGTTACACACAAGTTACAGATATCACTTAGAGTAAACAAACTAATGACAGACTGATACAGAGGGGCGAGGACCTGCCCTTGCGGGCTTACATTCTACAGGATTATGGAGAAGGAGACAACAGGTTGAGGGTTGCAGGAGCTCCGGTGTTGGTGAGGCAGTATCTCCGGTAGTGATGAGGAGGCAGCGGGGTCAGTGCAGGTTGTAGGCTTTCCTGAAGAGATGGGTTTTCAGGTTCAGTCTGAAGGATCCGAATGTGGTTGATAGTCGGACGTGTTGGGGCAGAGAATTCCAGAAGATGGCGAATATTCTGGAGAAGTCTTGGAGGCGGGTGGATGAGGAGCAAATAAGTGTGGAGGAGAGAAGGAGGTCTTGGGAGGATCGGAGATTACATGAGGGAAGATATCGGGAGATTAGTTCAGAGATATATGGAGGAGACAGGTTATGGATGGCTTTGTAGATTAGTATTAGTAATTTGAACTGGATACGCTGAGGGAATGGGAGCCAGCGAAGAGATTTGCAGAGGGGGGGAGCAGGGGAGTAGCGAGGAGAGAGATGAATTAGTTGGGCAGAAGAGTTAAGGATGGACTGGCAAGGTGCAAGGGTGTTAGCAGGGAGGCCGCAGAAAAGGATGTTTCAGTAGTCAAGGCGGGAGATGATGAGGGCATGCACAAGTATTTTAGCAGATTGACGGTTGAGGAAAGGACAGATTCTGGAGATATTTTTGAGCTGGAGGCGACAGGAGGTGGACAGAGCTTGGATGTGCGGTTTGAAGGACAGGGCAGAGTCAAAGGTTACTCCGAGGCAGCGGACTTCCGGTACTGGGGGAAAGCATGATGTCGTTGATAGCGATAGATAGGTCAGGTAAGGAAGATCTATGGGATGGAGGAAAGATGATGAGTTCATATTTGTCCACATTGAGTTTGAGGAAGCGAGAGGAGAAGAAGGAGGATATGGCTGAGAGACACTCTGGGATTCTGGACAGTAGAGCGGTGACGTCTGGGCCAGAGAGGTAGATCTGAGTGTCATTAGCATAGAGGTGGTACTGGAATCCATGGGACTTTATGAGTTATCCCAGGCCAAGTGTATAGATTGAGAAGAGTAGGGGTCCTAGAACAGAGCCTTGGGGGACTCCAACAGAGAGAGGGTGGGATGAGGAGGTAGTGTGGGAGTGGGAGACGCTGAATGTGCGGTAGGAAATGTACGAGGAGATCCAGAATAGGGCGAGGTCTTTGATGCCAAAGGAGGAGAGGATCTGAAGTAGGAGGCAGTGGTCAACTGTGTCGAAAGCAGAGGACAGGTCTACAAGGAGGAGTACAGAGTGTTGTCCATTAGCTTTGGCGGTAAGTAGGTCGTTAGTGATTTTGGTCAGGGCTGTCTCAGTTGAGTGATGGGGGCGGAAACCAGATTGTAGATTGTCAAAGAGCAAGTTAGATGAGAGGTGGGAGGAAAGTTCAGAGTGGACGTGCTGCTCCAGGATTTTGGAAGCGAATGGGAGCAGTGATATTGGGCGATAGCTGGACATAGCAGTTGGATCGAGGGTTGGCTTTTAAGGATATGCAAGTAGAGGAGCTGCGGAGACACCATCACGTGTTTCTCAACGCAGGCAGTGAATAGCCAGGCCTTTCCCCGGGAAGGAACAACCAAGGGAAGGGCAGCATCCAATAAAGGAAAACATCCAATAAAGGAAAACCACCTATGCCAAGCATGGTATCCATCCACAGACAGCTGTTTCGGGGGTTTTGCCCCTCATCAGTGTGGAGTAGGAAACTGGCTATCAGGAGCAGTGCCTAGTAGAAAGACTATAAAGGCACGGATGATTGACCTCGTGGAGACCAAAACATCCAACACTGCGGAGACACCATCACGTGTTTCTCAACGCAGTGATCCAGAACACTGCCCCCAAATATGCAAATGCAAGTAGAGGAGCTGCGGAGACACCATCACGTGTTTCTCAACGCAGGCAGTGAATAGCCAGGCCTTTCCCCGGGAAGGAACAACCAAGGGAAGGGCAGCATCCAATAAAGGAAAACATCCAATAAAGGAAAACCACCTATGCCAAGCATGGTATCCATCCACAGACAGCTGTTTCGGGGTTTTTGCCCCTCATCAGTGTGGAGTAGGAAACTGGCTATCAGGAGCAGTGCCTAGTAGAAAGACTATAAAGGCACGGATGATTGACCTCGTGGAGACCAAAACATCCAACACTGCGGAGACACCATCACGTGTTTCTCAACGCAGTGATCCAGAACACTGCCCCCAAATATGCAAATGCAAGTAGAGGAGCTGCGGAGACACCATCACGTGTTTCTCAACGCAGGCAGTGAATAGCCAGGCCTTTCCCCGGGAAGGAACAACCAAGGGAAGGGCAGCATCCAATAAAGGAAAACATCCAATAAAGGAAAACCACCTATGCCAAGCATGGTATCCATCCACAGACAGCTGTTTCGGGGTTTTTGCCCCTCATCAGTGTGGAGTAGGAAACTGGCTATCAGGAGCAGTGCCTAGTAGAAAGACTATAAAGGCACGGATGATTGACCTCGTGGAGACCAAAACATCCAACACTGCGGAGACACCATCACGTGTTTCTCAACGCAGTGATCCAGAACACTGCCCCCAAATATGCAAATGCAAGTAGAGGAGCTGCGGAGACACCATCACGTGTTTCTCAACGCAGGCAGTGAATAGCCAGGCCTTTCCCCGGGAAGGAACAACCAAGGGAAGGGCAGCATCCTGATAGCCAGTTTCCTACTCCATAGGTGGTTTTCCTTTATTGGATGTTTTCCTTTATTGGATGCTGCCCTTCCCTTGGTTGTTCCTTCCCGGGGAAAGGCCTGGCTATTCACTGCCTGCGTTGAGAAACACGTGATGGTGTCTCCGCAGCTCCTCTACTTGCATTTGCATATTTGGGGGCAGTGTTCTGGATCACTGCGTTGAGAAACACGTGATGGTGTCTCCGCAGTGTTGGATGTTTTGGTCTCCATGAGGTCAATCATCCGTGCCTTTATAGTCTTTCTACTAGGCACTGCTCCTGATAGCCAGTTTCCTACTCCACACTGATGAGGGGCAAAAACCCCGAAACAGCTGTCTGTGGATGGATACCATGCTTGGCATAGGTGGTTTTCCTTTATTGGATGTTTTCCTTTATTGGATGCTGCCCTTCCCTTGGTTGTTCCTTCCCGGGGAAAGGCCTGGCTATTCACTGCCTGCGTTGAGAAACACGTGATGGTGTCTCCGCAGCTCCTCTACTTGCATTTGCATATTTGGGGGCAGTGTTCTGGATCACTGCGTTGAGAAACACGTGATGGTGTCTCCGCAGTGTTGGATGTTTTGGTCTCCACGAGGTCAATCATCCGTGCCTTTATAGGCTTTTAAGGATAGGCATGATTGTGGCATGTTTGAAAGCAGAAGGGAAGGTGCCAGAAGTTAGTGATAGGTTGAAGAGGTGGGTTAGGGATGGGATAAGTGTGGGGAGGAGGTGGGATGGGATGGGGTCGAGCGCACAGGTGGTGAGGTGCGATTTGGAGAGAAGACAATTAAGCCCCCCTTCAGTGATGTAGGATAGGCAGGTTATGGGGTTTGGGCATTGGTCTGGTATACAAAGGGGTTGTGGTGGTTGAACAATGAAGACTTGCCTTGTCTGGTCGATCTTATTTTTAAAGTGTGTGGCAAAGTCCTCCGCAGAGATGAGGGAGGTTGGAGGGGGCAGTGGGGGGGCAGAGGAGGGAGTTAAAGGTTTTGAATAACTGTTTGGGGTTATAGGATAGGGAAGATATGAGGGTTGTGAAGTAGGCCTGTTTAGCAGAGGTGAGAGCAGATTTAAAAGCGAGTGTTGCTTGTTTGAATACAGTGAAGTCAGCTTGCGAGTGTGTTTTCTTCCAACGCCGCTCTGCAACCCTGGACACTTGCCGGAGCTTTTTAGTGGTGTTATTGTGCCAAGCTTGTCTATTGATACGTCGCACTCTGCCATGGAAGAGAGGGGCAACCGTGTCAATGGCTGATGCGAGAGTGGCATTGTAGAAAGCAGCGGCACTGTCTGTGTCGTGGAGTGAGGATACGGATGCCAGTGGTAGGTGGGTGTCTAGGTGTGCAAGGTTTCTGCAGGGGTGTGCATGTTGCTGGACATGGGTGACCGGTGAGGAGGACAGGGATGAGAAGGTGAGCAGATGGTGGTCGGATAGAGGGAGAGGGGAGGTGGTGAAGTTAGATAGAGACCAGAGACGGGTGAAGACGAGGTCTAGTGTATGTCCGTCTGTGTGGGTGACTGTGGAGGACCACTGAGTAAGTCCAAAGGATGAAGTAAGGGACAGACGTTTGGAGGCTGTTGACTGAAGGGTATCAATGGGGATGTTGAAGTCACCCATTGTGATGGTGGGAATGTCAGCAGAGAGAAAGTGAAGAAGCCAGGTGGAGAATTGGTCAATAAAGGCAGTGGCCAGGCATGGAGGTCAGTATATGACGCCCACTTGGAGGTTGGAGGGAGAGTAGATGTGTTCAGATATCGCTGAATTAAATATTCCAGCTGCAAATCTTTATTCAATACATAGTGGAGTGCGTTGAGAACAATAAAAAATAAAAATGATCACTGTAAATCAAAAGTAATATCCCATGAAGGTCTGGATTTGGAATGATGCTCAAAATTAAAGTGGAAAATCAAATTACAGGCTGATCCAACATCAGTGGAAATGCATCAAGACAAGGAAATTATGCTCAGTAGTGTGTGTGGCCTCCACATGTATGTATAATGTCCCTTCAACGCCTGGGCATGGTTCTGATGAGGCAGCAACTGTTCTCCTCAGGGATCTCCTCCCAGACCTGGATTAAAGTACCAATCAACTACTAGACCGTGTGTGGTGCAACGTGACATTGGTGGATGGAACGAGACATGATGTCCCAGATGTGCTCGATTAGATTCAGCTCTGGGGAATGGGCAGGTCAGTCCATAGCATCAATGCATTCATCAGACAGGAACTGCTGACACGCTTCAGCTACATGAGGCTTAGCATTGTCATGCATCAGAAAAAACCTGGGGCCCTTTGTACCTGCATATGGTCTCACAATGGGTCTGAGGATCTCATCCCGGTACCTAATGGCAGTCAGGGTACTTCTGGCTAGCATAGGGAGGGCTTTATGGCCTTCAAAAAATGTGTTCCCACACCATTACTGACCCACTGCCAAAACTGGTCATGCTGGAGGATGTTGCAGAATGTTCCCCACGATGTCTCCAGACTCTGTCGTGTCTGTCACATGTGTGCAGTGTAAACTTGCTCTCGTTCATGAAGAGCACAGGGTGCCAATGTCAAATCTGTCAATCTTGGTGTTCTCTGGCAAATGCCAATCACTCTGCATGATGTACGTATCATGATCCAGGTCGGGGTTTGCCTCCTGCTTTTCGTTCCCCGGCCTGGTCATGTAAGGGTTAACCTTTTCTGCCTCTCTCAGGGATGGGGGTGGCTATTTTCAGCGCTGTTGCCGATAACTCTTGTCAGTGATAGTATCTGCTTTCGGCTTGAGGTGCTGACCCAGTTCGCCCAGTGCGTGTCCTTTGCCTTCTGACTTCCCAGCTTAGTGTGCTCCTCTCCCCGTCCCTTGTTTAGCGTGTTTCCGTGTGCCTGTTTCCCCACTGTGCATGTCCCGGTTTGTACTCTAACATGCCCTGCTGTACTCCGTGTCTGTTTCCTCTGGTCCTACCTGGCTCCGACCCTTGTGCTTGTGTTTGACTAAGCGTCCGTCTCACCCCGTTCTGATACTGAGCTCCCGACTGGCTTATGACCTTTGGCCTGTCTCCGACACTGCTCTTGTCTCTCTCTTTGGTACTATGTTCCCAGCTGTGTACGATTCGGCATGTTCGAACTCTCTCCTGCCATCTATCGGTGGTTTCCCCGCTACTGCAGGTCCTCACTTGCGGGGAGCCGCTGTTTTCCGCTCTTCCTTGCCCCCTGGTGGTTGTACCTGGAATAGCATCTCAGGTACCCACGACATTATCACTGACCCTATTTAGTTTAGTGGGGATTTACTTCTTGTTGCTGTTTTCTGTGGTATGGACCCCCTTCGCGCTCTGACAGAGCAGGTTGCTGGTCTGACCCAAATGATGCCAAATCTATCTGTGGAGCATGGGGCCTTGGCCACATCCCATCAGCAGGTATGGAGGGAGTTGGCTGAGACAGTTAAGGCGGCCCGGGGGCCTTCCTCTGCATCTAGCACTAATGATGGTTCTGTGTCTGTTGTTTCTTTGCACTCCCCTGAACCTTCTGTAAAACTCCCAAACACCTTCTCTAGAGAGAAGGAAAAATTCCGGGTGTTTAGGGAGGGTTGCAAGTTATTGTTTTCCATTAGATGATGAGAGTCAATAGGTGGTTATAATTATATCTTTACTGAGAGAGGGTCCCAGTCTTGGGCTTTATCTTTACCCCCAACTGCCCTGGAGAGAATGTCTGTGGATAGGATTTTTGAGGCCCTGGGGCTGATTTATGATGAACCGGACCAGGTCAGATTGGCAGAGGATACGATAATGGGTCTCTCTCAGGGAAAGCTCTCTGCTGAATTGTACTGTTCAGAATTTAGGCAATGGTTTCCGGAGGTGTCCTGGAACTACTCGGTGCTCAGGTGCCAATTCTGGAGGGGACTATCTGGCCATCTAAAGGATGCTCTGGCCCTCCATCTGCTGACCAGTTCTCTAGTGGAGGCTATGACGCAGGCTGTCTGTATGGACCGGAGACTATGGGAAGGGAGAGTCATGCAATGGAAGACTCAATTGATCCTGGTGAAGCCAGAGTTTGTGCCTCAAGCCGAACCTATGGAGGTAGGGTCCACCACCTTCAAGGAAAAGGAGAGGAGAAGGGAAACTCTGTTTCTATTGTGGGGCTCCAGGACATTGAAAGAAGGACTTCCCCTCCTGTTCTCCGACCTCTAAGATGTCGGGAAACGCCTAAGTCTGGGTAACTGTCGAGGAAGTTACCCAGACCTTCAGGTACATTTTTCCTCATTTTGTAAAGTACTGCTGAAAGTGGAACTTGGTGTGTAACCTTTTACGCTCACTTCAGCTTTTGTGGACTGTGGGTCAACTGTGAACCTGGTTGACTCAAAATTGGTGACCAAATGTAAGTTAGGGACAGTTAGGTTGAAGACTCCCATGAATGTTATTGCCATTGACTCTACCCCTTCACTAAAAATGATATCAATTTTGCATCTGAAGAGTTTGTTCTCAAGGTGGGGGCTGTACCCCAGTAGTGCATTTCATGTTTTGTCTTGGACAATCTTCTGGCGGGGCTGGTGTTGGGGTTTCCCTGGTTACAACTGCACAACCCAGTCACTGACTGGGAGTCCCCAAATATTGTAAATGGGGACCTAATTGTTCCAAAGATTGCTTTGTGTATGTATCTGTGTCATCTGGTCTGGAGGGTATTCCGGAGTACCTGAAGAACTTGGAGGATGTGTTCTCCGAAAAGGAGGCTGAGACTCTACCACCATACTGCCCATTTGATTGTACTATAGACCTGGTTCCTAATGCTAAATTGCCCAAGGCCCGTCTCTATAACCCAGGGTTGGCAAACCTCAGGACCCAGGGCCATATACGACCCTCGATGACCTTTTATTAGGCCCCGGGCAGATTCTCAGGGACCGCATTCTTAGGCAAGAAGCTGTATTTTGATTACAACCAGCTCATTAATTTCTTCTTGCTCTGTTGGCACACACACACAGTGTTCACTACTGAACACTGAAGGTCTTTCAACAAAAGATTACATCCTGAAACCAGTCCCAGAGTCAGGATGTACTTTGTGGGCGGAGTTTGTACGGCCCCCGAAGGATGGTATAAATATCCAAATGGCCCTTGGTAGAAAAAAGATTCCCCACCCCTGGTATAACCTCTCTGGTCCAGAGCGAGCTGCCATGAAGGAGTACATCTCTAAGAGTCTCCGTCAGGGACACATTCACCCCTCTGTTTCCCCTGTGACGGCAGGGATCTTTTTTGTAAAAAAAAAAGAACGGTGGTTTGCACCCATGCCTCAATTTTTGGGAGTTAAATAGAATTACTATAAGGAATAGTTATCCCACCCCACTTATCCCTGATCTCTACAATCAATGGTCTGGGGCCAAATGGTTTTCCAAGTTGAATCTCCGAGGGTCATATAACCTTATCCGGGTGCGGGAGGGGGATGAGTGGAAAACTACCTTTCTCACTTCTGAGGGACTGTTTGAGAATTTGGTGATGCACTCTGGTCTGACTAATGCAGACTAATGTGGTCCCACAAGGTTCAGTCCTTGGGCCCCTGCTCTTCTCCATTTACACCTTTGGCCTGGGACAGCTCATAGAATCTCATGGCTTTCAGTATCACCTCTATGCTGATGACACACAGATCTACATCTCTGGACCAGATATCACCTCCCTACTAACCAGAATCCCTCAATGTCTGTCCACTATTTCATCCTTCTTCTCCGCTAGATTTCTGAAACTTAACATGGACAAAACAGAATTCATCATCTTTCCCCCATCTCACGTGACCCCCCCCAACAAACCTATCCATTACAGTAAATGGCTGCCCACTCTCCCCAGTCCCACAAGCTCGCTGCCTCGGGGTTATCCTTGACGGTGATCTCTCCTTCAAACCACATATCCAAGCCCTTTCCACTTCCTGCCGACTTCAACTCAAAAATATTGCACGAATCCGTTTATTCCTCAACCAAGAATCTGCAAAAACCCTAGTCCATGCCCTCATCATCTCTCGCCTTGACTACTGCAACCTCCTGCTCTGTGGCCTCCCCTCAAACACTCTCGCATCCCTCCAATCTATTCTAAACTCTGCTGCCCGACTAATCCACCTGTCCCCCCGCTATTCTCCGGCCTCTCCCCTCTGTCAATCCCTTCACTGGCTCCCCATTGCCCAGAGACTCCAGTACAAAACCCTAACCATGACGTACAAAGCCATCCACAACCTGTCTCCTCCTTACATCTGTGACCTCATCTCCCGGTACTTTCCTACACGCAACCTCCGATCCTCACAAGATCTCCTTCTCTACTCCCCTCTTATCTCCTCTTCCCACAATCGTATACAAGATTTCTCTCGCGTATCACCCCTACTCTGGAACCCTCTACCACAACACATCAGACTCTCGCCCACCATCGAAACCTTCAAAAAGAATCTGAAGACCCACCTCTTCCGACAAGCCTACAACCTGCAGTAACCACCGATCGACCAAACCGCTACCAGCTCTACCCTCACCTACTGTATTCTCACCCATCCCTTGTAGATTGTGAGCCTTCGCGGGCAGGGTCCTCTCTCCTACTGTACCAGTTATGACTTGTATTGTTCAAGATTATTGTACTTGTTTTTATTATGTATACCCCTCCTCACTTGTAAAGCGCCATGGAATAAATGGCGCTATAACAATAAATAATAATAAATAATAATAATAATAATGTGCCTGCAGTTTTCCACAACTTCATAAACCATGTTTTCTCTGACTTTATTGGGCGTATTATGGTAGTTTATCTGGATGATATTCTAATTTACTCGCCGGATAAATAAGCTCATTTGGGTCACCTTCGTGCGGTTCTCCAGAGGCTCCGGGAGAACTCTCTCTTTGCGAAACTGGAGAAGTGCTCATTTTTTGTTCAGGAACTATCTTTTTTGGGATTCATATATATTGACCATGGAAAGGTTCAGGCCATTGTTGATTGGGTACAATCCAAAGATCTGAAAGGTCTCCAGCGTTTCTTAGGGTTCGTTAGTGCGGCGTCCAGGGCCGTATTTGCCACTAGGCACTCGAGGGCACGTGCCTAGGGCGGCGACATTGCGGGGGGCGGCACCTGAGCAAGGTTTTTTTTTTTTTTAAGTCCCAGGTCACAAACGCGACCGACCGCCCCGCCCCCCCGCCTCCGAGTCCCACCCTCCTTGAAGACGATACTCACCCTGCTCCATCGATGCCTGGTCTCAGCGTCTGTAGCGCGTCCTGAGTGAGCGGTTACGTGGTACAGTTGATTAAGGTCATGAATATGCGCATATTCATGACCTTTAATTAGCGATACCACCTGACCGCTCACTCAGGAAGAAGGCGCTGCGGCGGGACAGAGCCAGAGGGATGTCGACGCGGTGTGTGGGACAGCTGACAGGTGAGTATGGGCCCCCCTTCTAATACTCACCTCTCCTGGTTCCTGCAGCAGCTGCAGCGTCTTCACCGCTCTCTGACTCTGCGACGTCTCAGGGCAGAGGGTGCGATGACGTCATCACTGTGCGCTCAGCCTCTCTGTCCTGAGCGTTGCACTTGCAGAGCCGGAGAGACGCTGAGTGCACCGGACCTGCGCTGGGAACGGGAGAGGTGAGGATTTTACTTTTTTTTTTCTTTGTCTGACAGACCCTGGGGCAATGCTGGACACTGGGGCAATGCTGGACACTGGGGCAAATTGCTGGACACACTGGGGCAATGCTGCACACTGGGGCAGATTGGTGGACACACTGGGGCAATGCTGCACACTAGGGCAGATTGCTGGACACACTGGGGGCAATGCTGGACACACTGGGGCAGATTGCTGAACACACTGGGGGCAATGTGCTGGACACACTGGGGGCAAAGCTGGACACTGGGGGCAATGCTGGACACTGGGGCAGATTGCTGTACACACTGGGGCAGATTGCTGGACACACTGGGGGCAATATGCTGGACACACTGGGGCAGATTGCTGGACACACTGGGGGCAATGCTGCACACTGGGGCAGATTGCTGGACATACTGGGGCAGATTGCTGGACACACTGGGGGCAATATGCTGGACACACTGGGGCAGATTGCTGGACACACTGGGGGTAATATGCTGGACACACTGGGGCAGATTGCTGGACACACTGGGGGCAGTGCTGGACACACTGGGGCAGATTGCTGGACACACTGGGGGCAATATGCTGGACACACTGGGGCAGATTGCTGGACACACTGGGGGCAATGCTGCACACTGGGGCAGATTGCTGGACATACTGGGGCAGATTGCTGGACACACTGGGGGCAATATGCTGGACACACTGGGGCAGATTGCTGGACACACTGGGGGCACTGCTGGACACACTGGGGCAGATTGCTGGACACACTGGGGGCAATATGCTGGACACACTGGGGCAATATGCTTGACATACTGGGGCAGATTGCTGGACACACTGTCTGGGGGCAATGCTGGACATACTGGGGCAGATTGCTGGACACACTGGGGGTAATATGCTGGACACACTGGGGCAGATTGCCGGACACACTTGGGCAGAATGCTGGACACACTGTCCGGGGGCAATACTGGACACACTGGGGCAATATGCTGGACACACTGGGGCAGATTGCTGGACACACTGGGGCAGATTGCTGGACACACTGGGGGTAATATGCTTGACATACTGGGGCAGGTTGCTGGACACACTGGGGGCAGGACTGGAGGCATGGACAGAATGTAGATACGGGGCATGATTGGAGACACGGGGCAGAATGAAAGACATGGGGCAGGATGGATATGATAGAGACAGATGGGGCAGGATGGGGAGATCATATGGGGTAGAATGGATACTCATGAGGGCAGGATGCGAGAACATATGGCTGGAGCCATGAATGAGATAAACGGGGCCAGGATGGGGAATATTATTACCATAGGGGCTAATTAAGGGATATTATTACTGCAGTGATGTATTTATTTTATTTTTTGAGTATACTGTTTTAAATGGGGGGGCGGTCCTGTTACTGTGTAGAGTGACACTATGTCACCTTTTTTTCTTCATGTGGTGTAATGTAGAAGTTGTGAAAAATTAAGTAATGTGTTCTGCAAGCAGAGCTTGAGATAACTGTGTTATTTCCTGCAGAAACGAGTCCTGGCTGGAAGAAATGATGGCGGTCTGTGCTGGATGAAAGATGAAGGACTTCACCTAGAGACGTCACTGGTGAGTATGGAGTATCATGTGTGGCCAATGGCCATTATACAGTATTGAGCATCATGTGTGGCCCTTATACAGTATGGAGCATCATGTGTGGCCCTTATACAGTATGGAGCATCATGTGTGGCCCTTATACAGTATGGAGCATCATGTGTGGCCATTATACGGTATGGAGCACTGTGTGGCCATTATACAGTATGGAACATCATGTAGGGCCATTATACAGTATGTGGAGCCCTGCGTAGCCATTATACAGTATGGAGCACTGCGTAGCCATATTTTTGGGGGGGTTTAATTATTGTATATGAAACAGTGTGATCAGAAGTGCTAAATGGCTGTGGTTGGGACTTGGATATGGGTGTGATTAGTTGTGAAATGGGTGTGGTCAGAGGCGTGGCCTAAAATTTGCCACGGCGCACTACGTGCGCCGCAACCTTTAGACCTTTTTCCCTTCTTCAAAAGTTGGAAGGTATGGTACCGCATTTCCCAGATCACAGCAAGTGCTGCAAATCCCATAGGGAATGAACGAAACCAAACGCAGTCTTGCCGTAAGTGATCCGTTACACAGCAGATGCAGAAAAACTGCCCAATCTGCTGCAAAAGGCGACTTTCACAACAGCGATTCTTGCCAAAAGTCTATGCAGATAGTGTTATACTCACTCACCAATGGGGGAGGCAGCACTAAAAGTGCCTAGGGCAGCAGAAACTCTAAATACGGCCCTGGCGGCGCCCAAGGGTCCTGGTCATCGCAGTGGTATTGCTTTCCTCTCTGGGAGAGTGATGCTACGTTTGGAGGTAAAGAAGGATAATTGCATCCAGGTACCACAAACATGCAACATGTTCACCCTCCAGACCAGAAGGGGGAGCTCTAAGCCTGTTTTAGGTGAACTCCACTATATGAACATCCTGATCTGGAGTGAAGGGGGTCAGTTCCTGTCAGAATGACAGAGGGAAAGGAAGCAGAGGAGCTCTAAGCCTGCTTTAGGTGAACTCCCCTATAAGAACATCCTGATCTGGAGGGAAGGGGGTCAGTTCCTGTCAGAAAGACAGAGGGAAAGGAAGCAGAGGAGCAGTGTAGCCTGAAGTGCTACAGCTCCTGGGAAGAGACATTGAAAGGCAGAACTATATTGCAGCGAGCGTGCAAGGGAAGTCGAAGCAAAGGAGAGTATACCAGAGGGGGACCAGCCCTGCATAGGCTGCCTCCTTCTGAGGCGCAGAATCCTGGTAGCCGGGACACCGAGGGAGTAAGGACCTTTATGCTTTAATGAGAATATCAAAAAAGAGAAAAGTAAAAGCGCACTCACCGGTGATGAAAAAATGCGGTTTATTCACACATAATTATGTGGTGCAGGGAGGGTTGTGAACACACGCGGGCGACAGCCGTTTCGTGCTATCAAGCACTTCAACAGGTCCAATGACGGGAGGAGGTGAGCTGGGCCTCTTGAACTATCAGAGCTTTTTGGCCCCTCCCTCCTCCTTACACGTCTTAGTGGACAATTGGCCACTATCCGGAAACAAGTGAGTACAAATTTTTTTATTTTGTATTGCCCATGTGGATTTTTTTACATTGGCAAAACAATCCGCCCACTGTTTGTGCGTTTTAGAGAACATCTCAACTCAATACGCACAGGAAAAGGGGTTCCCTGTCTAATAAAACATATAAAAGAACATCATGATGGTGACGATCAGGCACTGCGTTTTGCAGGAATAGAAAAAGTTTCCTTGCCACAAAGCGGTGGTGACTTACACCGTATGTTGCTGCGCAATGAAGCTAGGTGGATCTTGCGTGCAGACGCATCCGGACCAATTGGATTCAATGAAAAAATAGATATGTCTGTTTTCTTGTAAAAGGTCCTGTTCAAGTGCGATTCATACTTCTTGTAGTTATATTTTTGCTACTTGTTATTGTTTTTAATCTTTTAAAAGTTATTTCACTGTTTTTACTCACTTGTTTCCGGATAGTGGCCAATTGTCCACTAAGACGTGTAAGGAGGAGGGAGGGGCCAAAAAGCTCTGATAGTTCAAGAGGCCCAGCTCACCTCCTCCCGTCATTGGACCTGTTGAAGTGCTTGATAGCACGAAACGGCTGTCGTCCGCGTGTGTTCACAACCCTCCCTGCACCACATAATTATGTGTGAATAAACCACATTTTTTCATCACCGGTGAGTGCGCTTTTACTTTACTCTTTTTTGATATTCTCATATGAACTGTTTTTTCTTAAAAGCGGCACCCAGGTGAAACATTTATGGTGAAAAAAGATTTTTGTTTGACAAAAAGGCTGATACGATATATCATCACATATTCCTGAGGAACGAGGGTCTAACTAATTACGGTGGTGCAGATGTGATATTTCTCCAGTTTGGATTTGTTCGGATCTTGTTTCTTCCACATCTAGCACGTCGTGTTAAGATTCCTTAATTATACCTCAGGTGGTGAAGCTACTAAGCTTTTTCAGTTTTGCTTCATTTTTTGAACCATGGAGACTGAAACCGTAGCCTTGTCAAATAGACTCCTGGCAGGGAGGGAAAATGTGAACTCATTTTTTTCGGAGTGTGAGTTACAAGAAGACATATTGTCGCTAAGCACAAAAACTTTGGAATATAAATTATTCAACATCGCAGAAAGAGAAGTAAATCTTTTTTGGACAAACAACTCTTTTCAGTCCTATATAGAATGTGGAAGGGTCCCTCGAGGCCTGAGAGTGATGAAAGAAATGTCTCAGTTCAAGGAAAATGAAATTTTCAAAAAAGAATGGGAAAAAATTCTCTTAAGATGTTCACAGGACCTTTTACAATTGGTATTGAAACAAAATATCATCAATTATGAATCCACCAAATTGGAACTCAACAAAACAATAGACGAATTAAAAACGAGATTATCAGAAACCCAATGGACTGTAATAGACAAATGATTGGACGCGAAATTGGTGCTTTTACAAAACGATATTAAACAAAGAAAGAGAGACAAATTCATCCGCGATAAAAGTGACTTTGAAAGTGGCAAAGCGTTCACTTGGAATAAAAACATTCAACCGCACAATTACCAAAAAAATCTGAGGAAAAAGTTTTTTAAAAGAGGACATACATGGAGGAAAAACCAAAATAAAAAAGATTACCTCACTACGGACTCCGACTCTAGTGCTGGGGAAGATTTAGGAGGAGCATTTGGACCATCTACTCCGGTCTCTGCCCGCTATTCAGACAATGCGTCTCTCCCTTTAGACGGAGGACACGCCGTGGAGGCAAAAGAAGGGGCAGGCAACAACGACCGAAAGAGGAAACAGGTCTCTTGGAGACCACCGCATTAGATGACAATGGGAATGCGGTTATCAATTTGACTGACTTTTCTTTAAATGAGGCACACTTGTCTGTTTTGTCAAAAGGCTTAAATTATTGCTTACCCGAAGAATTTAATATAGTGGATTTCAAAATAGATTTATACAAGGCTGTAAGAAAAATTCACCTGTTTAAATCATTTGCACAAAACACAGGGGAAAATAAAAAGCATAATACTAATCAAATTGTTTTTCCAGCGGAACAACCTTGCAAAATGGGTCCGTTAGGCTTTATGTTGCCGGATGATTCATCAGACAATATACGGCAAGATACAGAGTTGCTTTTAAGTCTCACAAATGAGCCTCTGCCAAGCCTAAATAAAAGGACGACTTCGATAATACCCTTCAGTAAAGGAGTAAAATCCACATTTGTTCCCCCAGTATCCCCTGGAAATCCAATTGATATCTTTGAGGCTCAGGTAATTAAAGATATAGAAGCCTTGATATATAATAAGTCTGCCGAAAATCTAAAACCAGCAGAACTAAAAGCCATAAAAGACATACAAAAACGCTCCGATATTGTAGTGCGCAGAGCGGATAAAGGCGGCAATACTGTTCTTTTGCAGAGAGAGTTTTATATAAAAGAAGCTTTAAAACAACTATCCGATAAAAAAACATATGAAGTATTAAAAGAAGATCCCACCTTTAACATTCAAAACTCATTGCGTTCCTTTTTGAGATTTTATGTTGAGAGAGGTACTTTGTCTAAAAAACAAGCGGAAAAACTGTTTCCAGAATTTCCTAGAAAACCGCATTGGTACCATTTACCCAAAATCCACAAATCTCTAAACCGCCGGGACGCCCGATTGTGTCCGGGGTGGGTTCAATAACGGAACCTCCATCAGCATATATAGATTGGCTTTTACGCCCCTGTTATATGATACACCTTCATATATAAAAGATACTAAAGATTTTTTAAAAGCTTTAAATGGTTTTGATTGGCAGGAAAGCTTCTCCCTAGCCTCAATAAACGTAGAAAGCCTCTACACCCGTATTCCACAAGATTTGGGAACAGAAGCTGTTCAAGAAGTCCTGAAAAGTACCCCAACAGATGAAAATACCATTTCTTTTATCTGTAAAGGCCTTATATTCATTTTGAAGAACAATACATTCAAATTTGATAATACCTGGTACAGACAGGTAGAAGGTACTGCCATGGGTACTCCTGTCTCATGTACCCTGGCTAACCTCTTCCTGTCTGTATTTGAGGAAAGATACATTTACTCTTCCAAAAATCCATACCTGAAGCACATGAAATTTTATGCCAGATTCGTGGATGACATGTTCGTGGTGTGGGACGGGAACCAGGCTTCTTTCACTCAATTCGTGGAATACCTGGAACTATCCAACACCATGAACATGAAATTCACTCACCAATTTGGAGGATCGGAATTGACATTCCTTGATGTGAATTTAAAAATAATTATGGGAAGTCTACATACAGAAGTTCATCGTAAACCATCTTCCTCTAATTCCCTGCTACACTTCAATAGCGCCCATCCACCTTATACAAAAAAAGCTTTACCCTATAGCCAATTTTTGAGGGTCAAAAGAATAAACAATAGCGCTACAGGTTTTCAAAAACAATCTCAAGAACTATATGAAAGGTTCGAAAATAGAGGCTATCCCCATTCTATTTTAAATGCGGCATTAGAACAGGCAAAAAAAGAAAATGTGAATAAAACAAGAAAAAGGACAAAAAAAGATAAAAAATGTGTTTTTTGTTTTAAATATGGGCCAATGGACACACAAATTAGAACCGCAATCAGCAAAAATTGGCAGATTCTTTGTCAGGATCCTTTCTTAAAAGAAATTACAGAAAGGGGTCCGTTATTTGCCTGCTGCCGGAGCAAAAACATAGGAGATTCTTTAGTTCGTAATCGAGTGGTTTCCCCTCGAGGTAATTGGTTACAAGCTACAGCCCCCAAAGGCAATTTTAGATGCGGACATTGCAACTTTTGTTGCTATCACCTAACAGGTACCTCTCTAAAAATTGGCCCAATAGTGCATACAGTACGAGATTTTATCTCTTGCAGAACAACACACGTGGTATATATTTTGTATTGCCCATGTGGATTTTTTTACATTGGCAAAACAATCCGCCCACTGTTTGTGCGTTTTAGAGAACATCTCAACTTAATACGCACAGGAAAAGGGGTTCCCCGTCTAATAAAACATATAAAAGAACATCATGATGGTGACGATCAGGCACTGCGTTTTGCAGGAATAGAAAAAGTTTCCTTGCCACAAAGCGGTGGTGACTTACACCGTATGTTGCTGCGCAATGAAGCTAGGTGGATCTTGCGTGCAGACGCATCCGGACCAATTGGATTCAATGAAAAAATAGATATGTCTGTTTTCTTGTAAAAGGTCCTGTTCAAGTGCGATTCATACTTCTTGTAGTTATATTTTTGCTACTTGTTATTGTTTTTAATCTTTTAAAAGTTATTTCACTGTTTGTACTCACTTGTTTCCGGATAGTGGCCAATTGTCCACTAAGACGTGTAAGGAGGAGGGAGGGGCCAAAAAGCTCTGATAGTTCAAGAGGCCCAGCTCACCTCCTTCCGTCATTGGACCTGTTGAAGTGCTTGATAGCACGAAACGGCTGTCGTCAGCGTGTGTTCACAACCCTCCCTGCACCACATAATTATGTGTGAATAAACCGCATTTTTTCATCACCGGTGAGTGCGCTTTTACTTTTCTCTTTTTTGATATTCTCATATGAACTGTTTTTTCTTAAAAGCGGCACCCAGGTGAAACATTTATGGTGAAAAAAGATTTTTGTTTGACAAAAAGGCTGATACGATATATCATCACATATTCCTGAGGAACGAGGGTCTAACTAATTACGGTGGTGCAGATGTGATATTTCTCCAGTTTGGACCTTTATGCTTTACTCCAGAGACTAGTTTAAAGAACAAGAAGTGCACTCTCGCTAGTAGTGGTGCAGACTGAACATGGAGGGATACTCCAGACTATAGTCATACAACAACAGTCGCACTCAAAGAAAGGTTTTCAGAGTTTTGATTTGACTGAAAAACGTGGTTTTCTTTATTACAAACACCAAAATAAAGGTATCACCGCAGTGTTTCAAGGTAGGTAACGTTTCGACCCACAGGGTCTTTTTCAAACCTTACTTTTGATTGTAGGAGCAGAGTGGAGGTCAAAGGTCCCTGGATGGGTGTAGGAGTCCCATTCGGGGCTATGGCAGCGAAAGTAATGGTGTCTGCGGTGGTGGTGTGGACACTGGCAGGACAGCTAATTGCAAGTTACCTGTCCGCACTTACACCCAGGAGGCACGGTGGCATCCCTCAGAGGCCGGGGCATGCTAGACTTCCTACAAACAGCCTCAAGCCACCAGTCATATGGGTTTTGTCCTATGGGGACAGAGAGAGAGGCACCACATCTGTGAGACCCTTATGTAAAGCAATAGGCAGTAAGGGACTACACCACTACAGCGCAAGGGAAGGCTATTGATTTCCACCTGGACAAGGGGACTCTTTACTTGCCTCCGGCCGGACTCTGCCTGCCCTGTGATCTGGTGCGCTGGACTGTGGATGCTGAAGTCTTCAGTAAAGGTAAAGAGACTGCAACCTTGTGTCCTCGTTCTTCTCTGCGCCTCTCACCATCCACCATCTACACACTGGGAAGCCCTGGGGGCATACTTCACCTGTGGGAAGGTATACCATCTAGCTGCCATAACATCACCCCAGCGGACCCCTTAAAGCAGCGTCGGTCACCCAGACCGAATACCACAGGTGGCGTCACGAACATAAACTCTATCCCTTTAAAGACCTTTCCCTTTTACATGGACCTCCCAGGGCCACGGACCGGGTCAGCCACCGTGACATCCTCCTGTGAACCGAAGGACCCGGTACCAAGTACCCCACGGCCCCATGGGGGCGATCCACTAATTATTATCGGAAGTTTATTAGGGGGTTCTCGCAGGTGGTAAAACCCCTCACTGAACTGACTAAAAAAGGGGCTGATATCAAGAATTGGTCAGTCTCAGCCGAAGTGGCATTCTTTTCATTAAAAAGATGTTTCATTTCCGCCCCTGTGTTGATTCAGCCAGATCCATCTGAACATTTTATTGTTGAGGTGGACGCCTCGGAAGTGGGAGTGGGGGAGGTGTTGTCCAAGGGTCCTGCCACCCTTACCAATTTAAGACCCTGTGCCTTCTTTTCTAGAAAATTTTTGCCGGCAGAAAGAAATTATGATGTTGGTAACTGGGAGTTGCTAGCCATTAAATTGGCATTCGAGGAATGGAGGCATTTTTTAGAGGGGGAGTGGTCCATCGAATCACAGTAATTACTGATCACAAGAATTTGTCCTACATTGAGTCTGCCAAAAGGTTGACTCCTAGGCAAGCTAGGTGGTCACTTTTCTTTTACGATTCCAGTTCTCTATCACCTTTTGGCCTGGCTCCAAAAATGTCAAGGCTGATGCCTTATCTCGTAGTTTGGATCCTATATCATCTCCTGAACCTCCCTCCTCCATTCTTCGACATGGTGTGGTTGTGGCTGGGGTTTCCTGGGGTTTCCATGGTACTGGAGTGGGAGATTCATGGGGCTCAGTCTCTTGCTCCGTCATCTAAGCTTGTCAATAAGCTTTTTGTGCCTGTTCAATTTTGACTCAAGGTGCTCCGGGAATTTCACAATTCGGCTCTGATTGGACATTCAGGAATCTCGGCCACCCGTAGTGCCATTGCTAGATTGCTTTGGTGGTCTTCATTGGCCTCGGATGTTGTGAAGTTTGTGTGTGCCTGTGAGGTATGTGCTCGTGCTAAAAACTCCCATAGCCGGCCGGCCGGGGAATTGGTGCCTTTGCCAATTCCAGATAGACCATGGACTCATCTGTCCATGGATTTTATCACCGATCTTCCTCCTTCTAAATGTAATAAGGTCATTTGGGTGTTAGTGGACAGATTTAGTAAGCATGCACATTTTGTGCCATTGACAGCTTTGCCCAATGCGGAAATCTTATCTAAATTGTTTGTGAAACATGTGGTACGGTTGCATGGTGTGCCTGAGAATGTTTCGGATAGGTGGGGTACAGTTTGTATCCATGTTTTGGAGGGCTTTCTGTAAAAGGTTGGGTATTTCTTTGTCCTTTTCGTCCCCCTACCATCCGGAGACAGTGGTCAGACGGAGAGGACCAATGAGTCTCTAGAACAAATTCTACGGTGTCTGACCACAGCACGGCAGGATGATTGGTGATCTTCTTCGCCTTTGGCTGAGTTTGCCTTTAACAACTGCATTAATCAGTCCATGGGCACCTCTCCTTTTTTCTGCAATATTGGGGAATTTTCTCCTTTGGATTCAGGGTGTCTGGGGGCATATCAGGCGGTTGGGGAGGTGTGGAGGGTGGCCCAGAGGAAGATTGGGGAGTGTCAGGACTCTGAACATTTTTTATTACCTTTTGTGCATTACTGCCCTTTTCCAAGATGGTGTCTTTGGTCTCATGTGCACTGTGTCTTCCTGCTATAAAACTCCACCCTAGCCTTCAGTTTGTGCTAGAGTATTCTGCCTTGCATCCACCTCCTGACCTCTGGTTACTCCCTGGCTATATACCTGCTCCTGTGAACCTGTGGGGTTATCCTGCTACTCTGCTCTGAGTTCTTGTTGCATACACCAGTTCCAGTAATCCTCCTTCATCTGCTGCTTGTGTTTACTTCCATCTGCATTTGCTGGACAAGTAAGCTGTTGCTGCTCTGCAAGAACCTGAGACTATTACCCAGGCCTCCCTGGTTGAGCTAAGATATTATTTGAACTGCCTTATAAGCATATCTATCTGTGTTTTGGACTAAGCAAGGACTTATTCGTGTCATGTATCCTCAAGAATAATTGTGCTTCATAGACTTTCTGCATGATTGCATTTTCCTCTGAAGTTTCCCATAGACTGCTAAGCTGCATTTAATATTTACTCCAAGTGTTGTGGACTTCAGCTTCTCTCTGCACCTGTTTGAATCACCGTGTGATAATATAGACTTTACCACTTATAAAACTGTGTCCTGTAGTTGTCTTGTTCCACGCAAAGAGTCTCCTGAGTTATCCCCTATAATTATTATAGGATAATCTAGCCTAAAAAAAAAAAAAAAAAAGGAAACTGCTGGAGCAATGACTGCAGAAAGCAGATTAGAGCAGGTGTTTTCCATAATTAGATCACTGCAGAAAGATGTGGAAGGTCTGCAAAAGAAGTTTGGAAGCTTTGAACACAATCAACAAGTGTTTGGACAGACTTTGCAGGACTTAAGCACCCGCATGGCAGCCCAGGAAAACAAACTTGCTGGCATAGAGTCCCAGTATGGATGGGCTTTTCAGGACATAAGCACGCAAATAGCTGCACAAGCGACTTTTCCCTCTGGGCAACCGCCACCTGCTAGCCCACCTAAGTTGCCCCGTTCAGATTTAATGGTGATCGCGACAATTTTCTTGGCTTTGTGAATCAATGTATGCTATATTTTGATGTGCATGCTGACCGTTTTCCTAATGATAGATCCAAAGTATTGTCTGTAATAATGCTGCTAACCGCACAAGCGCTCGCCTGGGCAAATCCGATGATAGAGTCTCGTGACCCACGGTTAAATAACTTGGATGATTTCTTGGCCACTATGGCATTAATGTTTGATGATCCTAATCGCCGTGCAACCGCTGAATCTGCTTTATTGTCTTTACGCCAGGCAAAACGTTCTGTTATTGAGTATGCCACTGAATTCAGGAGATTAGCAGTAGATACCAATTGGGACAGTTATGCACAATTGCCTATTTTTAAAAGGGGTCTGCCTAGTATTGTAAAAGATGAACTAGCTCGCTCTGAGTCCCCACAAGAGCTACAGACATTTATACAGCATTGTGTGCGCATTGACATTCGCCTTACTGAGCATAGGCAGGAGAAGTTTGCTGCATATAACCGTATTTCTAACTTTTCCCTTCCTTCCAAAGAGCCTGCAGGTAAAACATCTCGGGAGGTGGAGGAGGTGCCCATGCAAATTGATTCCGTTCAGAGGCGCGAGATCAATGAGCGCCGGGAGCATCGCCTTCGTGAAAGTCTATGTTTCTACTGCGGCCAGTCTGACCACTTCTTGATCAATTGTCCTAAGTGTCCTAGACGGCCTAACAAGGTGCTAGCAGCAGTAGGGGAGTATGACAACTGTGATGATGAATCTGACATCTCTGAATGTAGCCTGCCTTTAAACGCTGTATTCCATTCACTTTCTATGACTTCACCCCCCAAGGAGCTTAAGGAAAAGAACTCTCACTGTTCTCTCCCTATTAAGATCCTGTTTTCAGGACAGTGGATTTCCAGTGCAGCTATGATTGACTCTGGTGCAGGTGGCAATTTCATGGATATCGCATTTGCCAAGGAACATGGTATTGAAATTCAGCAAAGAGCCTCTCCAATTACCATCGAAACAGTGGATGGGTCACCTTTAATCTCTGGGCCTGTGGATCAGGAGACCGTACCCCTTGAAATTTTGTTGGAGCCTAATCATCAGGAGCAACTTTCTTTCTTGCTAATTTCTTCTCCTCATTTTCCTGTGATTTTAGGCATTCCTTGGTTGCATTCTCAGAACCTAATTATCAACTAGGAGACCAAGGAGGTTATCTTTCCAACAAGGAACAACTCAGCGTTAACAGAAGCTGTCCCTGAGTCCACGGCTACGGAACCACATGTACAGGTATTTTCTTTACCTCCAGCATATAAAGAGTTCTCTGACATCTGTGACAAGAAGAATGTAGATCAGCTTCCTCCACACAGGCATTATGACTGTCCCATTGAGTTGCTTCCTGGGGCAGCTATTCCTTTTGGTAACGTATACCCTTTGGCAGCACCTGAGCTTCAAGCCTTAAAGGAGTATATTGATGAAAATCTGGCCAAAGGCTTCATATGTCCTTCTTCCTCACCCGCAGGGGCACCTATCTTTTTTGTAAAGAAGAAGGATGGGACCCTGAGACCCTGTGTTGACTATCGGGAACTCAATAAGGTAACCGTACGAAACCGTTACCCTTTGCCTCTGATTCCCGAATTACTGGAAAGAGTCCGCCATGCTAAGGTGTTCTCTAAACTGGATCTTCGTGGGGCTTATAATTTGGTGAATATTCGTCCAGGGGATGAGTGGAAGACAGCATTCAGATACCGGTATGGACACTTTGAATCTCTTGTGATGCCCTTCGGGCTTTGTAACGCCCCTGCAACGTTTCAACACCTTGCTAATGACATTTTCAGAGATTTGTTGGACCAGTTTGCAGTGATCTATTTGGACGATATACTAATCTTTTCTGACTCTCTACAGAAACATGAAGAACATGTCAAAACTGTTTTAAGACTTCTGAAAGAGAACCATCTGTATATTAAGCCAGAGAAATGCGAGTTCCATCATTCTGAGATACAGTTCTTAGGTTATATCATCTCTCCCCAGGGGCTGAACATGGAATCTGGTAAGATTCAGGCTATCCTTGACTGGCCGGTACCCAAGAACGTTAAGGAGGTCCAACGTTTTATTGGTTTTGCAAATTTCTACAGACGCTTCATTCGAAATTTTTCTGATATTGTCCATCCCATTACTTCCTTGACAAAGAAGGAAAAGCCCTTTAAGTGGTCATCACAGGCTCAAGAAGCTTTTGATCGGCTTAAGATCTGTTTCACATCAGCACCGCTGTTGATACACCCAGATCCAACACTTTCTTTCATTGTGGAGGTGGACTCTTCTGATAATGCTTTGGGGGCTATTCTCTCCCAAAGAACTGGAGAGAAGGGTCTGCTACATCCTTGTGCTTTCTTTTCCCGTAGAATAACCTCAGCAGAGAAGAATTACGACGTGGGAGACAAGGAATTGCTGGCTATTATTGCGGCTTTCAAAGAATGGAGGCATCATCTGCAAGGAGCTGCACAACAGATCATAGTGCTAACTGACCATCGCAATTTAGAGTTCCTTAGATCCGCTACATGTCTTTCTCCTCGTCAGGCTCGTTGGAACTTATTTTCAAATCAATTTAACTTTGTTATCTCATACCGTCCAGGTTCTCGTAATGGGAAGGCTGATGCTTTATCCCGAATCCATGCTGCGGATTCCGTACCTGGAGCCCCGTCCAAGACCATTCTATCTGATGCCAATTTCATCGGAGTTATCCACGATCAGGACTTGTGGAAGGAGTGCAGGGAGGCCTATAACGGTGATGTATTTCTGGCCAACCCACCTGTGGATATTAATCTTGTCTTTAAGGGTGGCATGTGGTTCAGAGATCGACGTATCTACGTCCCTGAGGTCGTCCGTCTGCAGATCCTCAAGTTGGTACATGACTCCAAATTGGCTGGTCACAGGGGGGTACTGAAGACACAAGAGTTCCTGAGCCGATTCTTCTGGTGGCCAACTTGCCTGAAGGATACCAAGGACTATGTTCTCTCTTGCGAGGTATGTGCTCGTTACAAGACTCCTCATGTGGCACCTACGGGTCTTCTACAACCATTACCTGCTCCGTCCCACCCTTGGGGGTCTATATCAATGGACTTTATTGTGGAGCTGCCTACATCGGGGGGCATGAATACAATTATGGTGGTCGTTGATCGCCTGACTAAAGCTGCTCATTTTGCTCTGTGCACCGGCCTCCCCTCAGCTAAAGATACAGTGAACTTGGTTATACAGAATGTCTTTCGGTTGCATGGGTTTCCGGATTAGATCATCTCTGACCGTGGAGTGCAGTTCACTTCAAGATTCTGGAAGGGGTTTTGCTCTGCACTCAATATTAATGTCTGTCTCTTTTCTGCTTACCATCACCAGACAAATGGTCAGACTGAGTGTACCAACCAGACGCTGGAACAATATCTAAGATTCTATGTCAGCCATCTCCAGGATGATTGGTTGGAGTTGCTGCCGTTAACCGAATTTTCATATAACAATTCTCAGAGCGCCTCCACTAAATTTACACCTTTCTTTGCCAATCTGGGTTATCATCCGTGTATCTTACCTAGGTCTCCAATTAATTCTCCGGTTCCGGCAGTGGAGGAAAGGCTGACTGCGATGAGGCAAAATCTGGAGGTTCTGAAGGAATCCCTGACCACAGCTCAAGAACGTTATAAGAGATTGGCTAAAAGATTCCGTAAACCTGCACCCATGTTCAAGGTAGGAGATTCCGTGTGGTTAGCAACTAAGAATCTGAAGTTAAACGTTCCTTCACAAAAACTTGGACAGAAATTAATTGGCCCTTTCAAGATCAACGGTATTGTGAGCTCTGTGGCCTGCCGGCTGAAGCTGCCTAGGACTATGAAGGTACACCCAGTTTTTCATGTATCTTTACTAAAGCCTGTATCTCCTAATACCTTCCAGGGATGTGTTGTGCCACCTCCGCAGCCTGTGGTGATTGATGGGCAAGAACAATTTGTGGTGGAGGAAATTGTTGATTCCAGGATTCGCAGGAATCGGCTCCAATATCTGATAAGATGGCAGGGATATCTGTTATGATCCTAGTGGCTGAGGATCACAAAACGGACTAGCTAAGTTTATGAACATAGACACGAGCTCTAGGGAGGTGGTAACTGGACTGACCGCAAAACCTGATCCTAACCAAACACACTAAAGGTAGCCGGTGAACGTGCCTAAATTCCTAGACGTCTCGACGCAGCCTGAGAAACTTGCTACCCCTAGAGAGAAAGAAAGTAAGACCTCACTTGCCTCAGAGAAATAACCCTGTTGTGAAATTGGATTTTGGGCTCCCCCGGTGGCCACTGGTGGAATTGAACTGGTGTGCATCATCCTCTCTGTTCACCTGTTTCCATGGATGTGGGAGTCGCTATTTAGCCTTGCTCCTCTGTCACTTCCATGCCAGTCAACATTGTAATCAGAAGCCTTTCTGTGCATGTTCCTGCTGCTAGACAACTCCCAGCTAAGTTGGACTTAGTCCTTGTTTGTTTTTGCATTTTGTTCCAGTTCACAGCTGTAGTTTCGTTTCTGTGTCTGGAAAGCTCTTGTGATCTGAAATTGCCACTCTGATGTTATGAGTTAATACTAGAGTCTTAAAGTAATTTCAGGATGGTATTTTGATAGGGTTTTCAGCTGACCATGAAAGTGCCCTTTCTGTCTTCCTGCTATCTAGTAAGCGGACCTCAATTTTGCTAAACCTATTTTCATACTACGTTTGTCATTTCATCTAAAATCACCGCCAATATTTGTGGGGGCCTCTGTCTGCCTTTCGGGGAAATTTCTCTAGAGGTGAGCCAGGACTATATTTTCCTCTGCCAGGATTAGTTAGTCCTCCGGCCGGCGCTGGGCGTCTAGGGATAAAACGCAGGCTACGCTACCCGGCTACTGTTAGTTGTGCGGCAGGTTTAGTTCATGGTCAGTTTAGTTTCCATCCTTCCAAGAGCTAGTTCGTATGTTTGCTGGGCTATGTTCTCTTGCCATTGAGAACCATAACAGTTTGACCGGCCCAAAAGGGTTAAATTAATTGACAGAGAAAGGAGAGAAAAGAGAAGTCTGCTGAAGATTTTTTTTTTTTTTTTTTTTCTCAGTTCTGAGTGTGCTTGTAATTGAATCTCTTGCAAGTCTGCCTATATTGCAGCCTTTCTCTCTCTCTCTCCTTCTAATCCTGGAATGGCTCTGTGTTCACCTGTTTAAAATGGATATTCAGAGTTTAGCTGCAGGTTTGAATAATCTCACCACGAAAGTTCAAAACTTACAAGATTTTGTTGTTCATGTTCCTATATCTGAACCTAGAATTCCTTTGCCTGAATTTTTCTCGGGGAATAGATCTTGCTTTCAAAATTTCAAAAATAATTGCAAGTTGTTTTTGTCCCTGAAATCTCGCTCTGCTGGAGATCCTGCTCAGCAGGTCAGGATTGTGATTTCCTTGCTCCGGGGCGACCCTCAGGATTGGGCTTTTGCATTGGCTCCAGGGGATCCTGCGTTGCTCAATGTGGATGCGTTTTTTCTGGCCTTGGGGTTGCTTTATGAGGAACCTCAGTTAGAACTTCAGGCGGAAAAGGCCTTGATGTCCCTATCTCAGGGGCAAGACGAAGCTGAAATATACTGCCAGAAATTCCGTAAATGGGCTGTGCTTACTCAGTGGAATGAGTGCGCCCTGGCGGCGAATTTCAGAGAGGATCTCTCTGATGCCATTAAGGATGTTATGGTGGGGTTCCCTGTGCCTGCGGGTCTGAATGAGTCCATGACAATGGCTATCCAGATCGATAGGCGCCTGCGGGAGCGCAAACCTGTGCACCATTTGGCGGTGTCTACTGAGAAGACGCCAGAGAATATGCAATGTGATAGAATTCTGTCCAGAAGTGAACGGCAGAATTTTAGACGAAAAAATGGGTTGTGCTTCTATTGCGGTGATTCAACTCATGTTATATCAGCATGCTCTAAGCGTACTAAGAAGCTTGATAAGTCTGTTTCAATTGGCACTTTACAGTCTAAGTTTATTCTATCTGTGACCCTGATTTGTTCTTTATCATCTATTACCGCGGATGCCTATGTCGACTCTGGCGCCGCTTTGAGTCTTATGGATTGGTCCTTTGCCAAACGCTGTGGGTATGATTTGGAGCCTCTTGAAACTCCTATACCCCTGAAGGGGATTGACTCCACCCCATTGGCTAGCAATAAACCACAATACTGGACACAAGTAACTATGCGGATTAATCCGGATCACCAGGAGATTATTCGCTTTCTTGTGCTGTATAACCTACATGATGTGTTGGTGCTTGGATTGCCATGGCTGCAATCTCATAACCCAGTCCTTGACTGGAAAGCTATGTCTGTGTTAAGCTGGGGATGTAAGGGGACGCATGGGGACGTACCTGTGGTTTCCATTTTATCATCTATTCCCTCTGAGATTCCTGAATTCTTGACTGAATATCGTGACGTTTTTGAAGAACCTAAGCTTGGTTCATTACCTCCGCACCGGGAGTGCGATTGTGCCATAGATTGGATTCCGGGTAGTAAATACCCTAAGGGTCGTTTATTTAATCTGTCTGTGCCTGAACATGCTGCTATGCGAGAATATATAAAGGAGTCCTTGGAAAAGGGACATATTCGTCCTTCGTCATCTCCCTTAGGAGCCGGTTTTTTCTTTGTGGCTAAGAAAGATGGCTCTTTGAGGCCGTGCATTGATTATCGGCTTTTGAATAAAATCACGGTTAAATATCAATATCCGTTGCCACTGCTGACTGATTTGTTTGCTCGCATAAAGGGGGCCAAGTGGTTCTCTAAGATAGATCTTCGTGGGGCGTATAATTTGGTGCGAATTAAGCAGGGGGATGAGTGGAAAACCGCATTTAATACGCCTGAGGGCCACTTTGAGTATTTGGTGATGCCTTTTGGTCTTTCAAATGCCCCTTCAGTCTTTCAGTCCTTTATGCATGACATTTTCCGTGATTATTTGGATAAATTTGTGATTGTGTATCTGGATGATATTTTGATTTTTTCGGATGACTGGGACTCTCATGTCCAGCAGGTCAGGAGGGTTTTTCAGGTTTTGCGGTCTAATTCCTTGTGTGTGAAGGGTTCTAAGTGCGTTTTTGGGGTTCAAAAGATTTCCTTTTTGGGATATATTTTTTCCCCCTCTTCCATCGAGATGGATCCTGTCAAGGTTCAGGCTATTTGTGATTGGACGCAACCCTCTTCTCTTGAGAGTCTTCAGAAATTTTTGGGCTTTGCTAACTTTTATCGTCGATTTATTGCTGGTTTTTCTGATGTTGTTAAACCATTGACTGATTTGACTAAGAAGGGTGCTGATGTTGCTGATTGGTCCCCTGCTGCTGTGGAGGCCTTTCGGGAGCTTAAGCGCCGCTTTTCTTCCGCCCCTGTGTTGCGTCAGCCTGATGTTGCTCTTCCTTTTCAGGTTGAGGTCGACGCTTCTGAAATCGGAGCTGGGGCAGTTTTGTCGCAGAGAAGTTCCGATTGCTCCGTGATGAGACCTTGTGCTTTTTTCTCGCGTAAATTTTCGCCCGCCGAGCGGAATTATGATGTTGGGAATCGGGAGCTTTTGGCCATGAAGTGGGCTTTTGAGGAGTGGCGTCATTGGCTTGAGGGGGCTAGACATCAGGTAGTGGTATTGACTGACCACAAAAATCTTATTTATCTTGAGTCCGCCAGACGCCTGAATCCTAGACAGGCGCGCTGGTCGTTGTTTTTCTCTCGGTTTAATTTTGTGGTGTCCTACCTGCCGGGTTCTAAGAATGTTAAGGCGGATGCCCTTTCTAGGAGTTTTGAGCCTGACTCCCCTGGTAATTCTGAACCTACAGGTATCCTTAAGGATGGAGTGATATTGTCTGCCGTTTCTCCAGACCTGCGGCGGGCCTTGCAGGAGTTTCAGGCGGATAGACCTGATCGTTGCCCACCTGGTAGACTGTTTGTTCCTGATGATTGGACCAGTAAAGTCATTTCTGAGGTTCATTCTTCTGCGTTGGCAGGTCATCCTGGAATCTTTGGTACCAGGGATTTGGTGGCAAGGTCCTTCTGGTGGCCTTCCCTGTCTCGAGATGTGCGAGGCTTCGTGCAGTCTTGTGACGTTTGTGCTCGGGCCAAGCCTTGTTGTTCTCGGGCTAGTGGATTGTTGTTGCCCTTGCCTATCCCGAAGAGGCCCTGGACGCACATCTCGATGGATTTTATTTCGGATCTTCCTGTTTCTCAGAAGATGTCTGTCATCTGGGTGGTGTGTGATCGTTTCTCTAAGATGGTCTGTCACGATATGGTATGAAATATCATAAGTTAGTTTTCTTGCTAGCATGCGGGGGCTAAAACCCCCCCTCTCTCTGGTTCTCTTTCCTTCCCTGTGTTTCTATCTGTCTGTGTAGAAGAGCTTGCCTTGTGGGGGAGTTTTATTGACGAAAGGTATTTACGACGGTCATAGCTGCAAGGGAAATTTGTGTTAGCAGGAACTGTTAGAGAAACTTCTAGAATCATGAAAGTCTTTTGTTCCATTTTTGTAAGATATTACGCAAACCGTTTACGTTAAAAACACGAATATAGATGTTCTTATTCTCTCTCGGTGGATCTATCAATGACTCTAATCACAGGCTTGTAGCTCCCTCTGGTGAAGAAGTAGGGATTGCTCTGTAAATAATAGGACATATTTGATCTCATAAGAAAGCTCATGTTAATACAAGCTGAATGCTGGGTGTGCTATGATTCTGATATGTACTGGAACGGAGTTATAAGCATTAGACCAATTTGTATTCAAAGTACTCAGACTGAAAGGTAGGAGGATCTGGAAAAGCCAGCCCTTTCTGTGATGTCACTAGCTGTAGGTCTTAAGTTTGTGGCCAGATCCCCAGCTCCCTTCTTCTTGTCTTTTCCTGTGAAGCCTGAGCAGCACGACAAATGAGCTGGGATGTCTGGTTGCCTGCAATGCAATGATCTGAGAATATGTGAGTGTTCTCTTTTCTTCATTTAATCCTTTTATTTTCATAATTACCTTGTACATATTTGCAATTGTCTCATTTGTAACATCTTTGTAAAATATTTTATAAACACTGCCTAAAAATCATTTATGGGGTATACTCTTTAATACTAGTTCGTTCTTCCTGCCCTAAACCGTACCCTGTCTCTGAAGGGAATTACGCTACTATTTTGGGGGTTAGCAGCCGAACCCGTTTAATCGGCGCTGGTGGCAGCTTACCGTGTGCCGGCTGTTGGGGGGTCACTGTAGCGACTGCGGCTTGATAATTATTGTTCCTGCCTGAGTGGGAGTAGTTATCGCGTTGCTGTAGTGCGCCCAATAGCCAGTACATAGCAGGCAGCCTTTCTGGCGACTAATTACCCCAGGTGCAGTACCTAATCTGACCTGAGAGTAAGGGGGGCGCCAGAGAGCTGCAAGTGTTAAGTGGAACTGTAAGCGGGATAGACACAAATCCCTGCAGTTCATGGTATATTGAAGAGCAGTGGGATACCTAAAATAAGCCCCTGCTGTAAACAAGAGGTCAATAGCCTCGTGTGTGTTTTTTCATCACATTGTGGCAGGGGAGGGATAACTAGGATAAGCCCCCCTGCACATGTGATAGCCGTCTGCTGGTCTAAAGTCACCCCAATCCGTGACATATTGTGGGCAGCGGCTAAGGGATCTTGACAGTCACGGTGTGAATCGTGACAAATTGGTGGCAAGGCGGTGGGATATTAGAGCATTAGTGATTTGGTTTGAGCAATCATTCCTCTCACTAAAAACTTGCAGAAAGTTCTTGCGAGAACTCTGCGCAAATAAGTTTGGAGAACGAACTCAGTGTTTATTAGTTGTGAGACAATTGTGTACTGGTAATTATCCCTTCCCTTTTTCTTCGTTTTTCTATCCTATCTTTTATTTGGCAACCATGGTTGTGCTGGGAGAAACCTTTTATGAGCAGCAGACCAAAGACACCCTTGTGGCCTTGTGCAAGTCACAGCACATTGACTATGCAAACAAAAACAAAAGCCAACTGGTCGCAGTCCTGATGCAATGGGAAGCCGCTCTAGACCACTCACAGGGCCCAGAAGCCGCAGATGCCAGCACCCGCGAACATGGTGCTGCAGCAGAGGTCCAACCACTGAATGCTGGCCCTGTTAGCAATCCGGGCGAATTGGACCCCCACCTGCAGGCGGCCTTGAAAGAATTCCCCACTGACGACCATGAGGGACGTCGGCAGCTGATTCAGCAATACCGGCAGGAGGCTGAGGCCCGAGCTGAGCGAGAGGCCCAGCGAGAGGCAGAGAGAGCCGAGCGAGAGGCCCAGCGAGCCGAGCGAGAGGCCCAAGCGCAGCGGGAGTACCAGCTGCAGATGGCCCGACTGCAAATGCAGGGGTCGTCCCAGTCCAGTCGTGAGCCCAGCAGCGCTCAGACACCAAAGCCCCGGCCCGACCACTTTCCTGTTATGGAAAAGGATGGGGACTTGGACACTTTTCTGCGGGCCTTTGAGAAAGCCTGCAGACAGTACCAGCTGCCTACACAAGAATGGGCACGGTACCTGACACCAGGGCTGAGAGGAAAAGCTCTGGAGGCGTTTGCTGCACTCCCTCAAGAACAAGATGGTGACTATGAGGCCATCAAGCAGGCTCTCATAGCTAAGTACCAGCTTACACCCGAGGTGTACCGTAAAAAGTTCCGGACCCTCCAACGTGGCCCACACGACAGTTACAGTGATGTGGTGCATGGACTGGGGACCCACTTTGACAAGTGGACCCAAGGACTGTCAGTGACCACCTTTGCACAGCTGCGAGACCTGATGATCAAAGACCAGTTCTTCCGTCTTTGCCCAACTGAGGTGCGACAGTTCGTGATGGACAGAGAACCCAAAGACGTGACGAAAGCAGCGCAGATTGCCGATGCCTATGAGGCCAACCGTAGATCGGAAGTGCGGAAGCCAGTCACCTCCAGCTGGAGAGGGGGTAAGCCTGCAGCCAACGCCAGTACCCCTGCCAGCCAACACACCAGAGGTCCTGTCCCCGTGGCCAACAGCACCAGACCTACCACCGAACTTCGCCAGTGTTACCACTGCAGGCAGACTGGACACCTCAGTCACCAATGTCCAGCCAGGCAGAAGAACCCCTCATCCCAGGCCCCAGGGCCTAATGCAGCCGTTCTTTTGGTGGGTGGTGTGGTTGGGAGGGTGTGTGACAACGTACAGCCCGTCACTGTGGGAGGTCGTGTTGCTACAGGCCTCAAGGACACCGGGGCTGAAAGAACCCTCATCCGACCCGAACTGGCGGCCCCTGAAGAAATCATTCCGGGGAAAACCCTAACTGTCACTGGGATTGGGGGCATCAGCTGTCCCTTGCCAATGGCCCGGGTTTTTATTGATTGGGGTGCTGGGAGCGGGGTGAAGGAAGTGGGGCTGTCTGATAATTTGCCCACTGATGTTTTGTTGGGGACTGATTTGGGGAGGTTGGTTGCATACTTCGTGGATGACCCTCCTCCCCAATCTACTAATGAGGGTAAAGTTAACCCTGATGATGATGATGATGATGGGAAATCGCATGTGTTACCTGACCATGCTTTATCTTGTAGTGATGCATCTGCTAACCATTTTTTCCCTAGGATTGATGGTGAAAATGCTGTACCTGGGCCAACTGTATCTGATAATGATGTTTCTGTGAAAGTTGATGTGTCCATAGGTACAGGAGTGCTCAGCCACGTCGCTCTGCGGAGTGAGACGGCTGAGGAACCCCTAGCAGGGGCAAGTGTCGGTGCTACAAGAAATGGGGAGATACATGGGAACCGTGAGACAGGTGACGCCATGAAATTGACCAGTGCCACCGAGGAAGGTAACTGGCCCCTAAGTAGCAATGCTCCTGAGGTAATGGGGGAGGATGGGGAGGTAGAGCCCATAGCAGCGTCAGCTGATGGGTCTGTAGAAACCCCCGGGGAGACAGCCTACGTAGCTGCTGTCACCCGCAGTCAGAGTGCCCGGAACGCAGATACCTGTCTGCCTTCCGGACCCTCCTCAGTCATCAGTGTGACTGAACCAGAGGTGGACCCAGTGCAGGTCCCAGAGGGCTCCCGTGGGCAAGGGACCCTGACGTCGCTTCTGGCTTCCCCTAGCCAGGAGTTTCAGGCCGCTCTGCACACAGATGCGAGCCTAGAGAGTTTGAGACAACTCGCCGGGACGTCATTCTCCGAGACTGATAAGGAGAAGGTGTTCTGGGAAGGAGGAAGGTTGTACCGGGAGACAGTACCCGGAGAATCACAAAAGGAGTGGTTGAGGGAAAGACAGCTGGTCGTCCCGCAGCAATTCCGGGGTGAGTTGTTGCGGATTGCCCATGAGATCCCACTAGCTGGACACTTGGGTATCAGCAAAACTAAGGCCCGGCTGTCTCAACACTTCTATTGGCCTAAGATGGGGACAGATGTGTCAAACTACTGCCGCTCCTGTGTCACCTGTCAAAGAGTGGGGAAGGCGGGGCCTGCTCTTAAGGCTCCCCTGATCCCTTTGCCAGTGATAGAGGAGCCTTTCCAGAGGATTGCGGTGGACATTGTGGGCCCGCTGGCCGTCTCCAGCAGCTCTGGAAAGCGATATATTCTTACTGTGGTAGACTACGCTACCCGGTACCCAGAGGCAGTAGCTCTGTCGTCAATTAGGGCAGATAAGGTGGCGGATGCCCTGTTGGCCATCTTTTCACGTGTAGGATTTCCCAGGGAAATGCTTACTGATCGAGGGACCCAATTTATGTCTCACCTAATGGAGGCTCTCTGTAAGAAAATGCAGGGGAAGCACCTGGTATCGAGTGCATATCACCCACAGACCAATGGCTTGTGTGAACGCTTCAATGGTACCCTCAAACAGATGCTACGCATGCTGGTTGAGACACAAGGGCGCGACTGGGAGCGGTACCTCCCACCCCTGCTATTCGCTTACAGAGAGGTTCCGCAGGCCTCGACGGGGTTCTCCCCCTTCGAGCTCCTGTACGGCAGGCGAGTCCGGGGACCCCTTGGGTTGGTAAGAGAATCCTGGGAAGAGGAGCCGAACCCTTCTGAAGTGTCCATAGTGGAGTATGTCATGCGCTTCCGTGACAAGATGCAGACCTTGACGCAGTTGGTGCATGACAACATGACGCAGGCTCAGGCTGATCAGAAGCACTGGTACGACCAGAACGCCCGGGAGCGGACCTACCACATGGGTCAAAAGGTGTGGGTGCTGGCTCCTGTACCAACGGATAAGCTTCAGGCAGCCTGGGAGGGCCCGTACGTCGTCCACCAACAGCTCAACCCGGTCACCTATGTGGTCACGCTTGACCACACTCGGGGTAGGCGAAAGGCCTTTCACGTCAACATGATGAAGGCTCATCACGAACGCGAACCTTTCGTCCTACCGGTCTGCAGCGCACCCGAAGACGGGGAGGAAGACGCCCTCCTGGACATGCTGGCCCAAGCCAAGGCCCGTGGGTCCATTGAGGACGTGGAGGTAAGCGCCTCGCTAGATGAACCACAGCAGTTGCAAACCACACTGGAACCCTTCCGGGTCGTGTTCTCCAACCGGCCTGGAAGGACTGAGTTAGCCGTCCACGAGGTGGACACCGGGAATCACGCCCCACTACGGCGAACACCCTATCGAATCTCTGACCAGGTGCAGCAGATTATGCGCCAGGAGATCGATGAGATGTTACAGCTGGGGGTGATTCGACGGTCAAAGAGCGCGTGGGCCTCACCTGTAGTTCTCGTGCCAAAGAAGGACCGGACCACCCGGTTCTGCGTGGACTACAGGGGGCTCAACGCCATTACAGCCTCTGACGCGCACCCAATGCCGCGCATCGAGGAACTGCTTGAGAAGTTAGCTGGCGCAGAATACCTGACAATAATGGATCTGAGTCGCGGATACTGGCAGATTCCCCTGAGCCCCGAGGCGCAGGAGAAGTCCGCCTTTATCACACCCTTTGGACTGTACGAGTCCACGGTCATGCCCTTCGGCATGAAGAATGCCCCTGCCACTTTCCAGCGGATGGTCAATCTCCTGCTTCAGGGACTGGAGAAGTACGCTGTGGCGTACTTAGATGACATTGCCATCTTCAGTCCCTCCTGGGATGAACACCTGCAGCATCTCGAGGAGGTGCTCAGGCGAATTCACCGAGCAGGACTGACCATCAAGCCGGGAAAGTGCCAGATGGGCATGAGGGAGGTTCACTACCTGGGGCACCGGGTAGGCGGAGGCACCCTGAAACCGGAGCCTGACAAAGTGGGCGTGATCGTGAACTGGCCCACTCCCAGGAACAAGAAATAGGTGATGTCCTTCCTGGGCACTGCAGGGTACTATAGGCGCTTTGTGCAGCACTATAGTAGCCTGGCAAAACCTTTGACGGACCTCACCAGCAAGAAGCTACCCCACATCGTCAACTGGACAGATGGCTGTGAGGGGGCCTTCCAGGCGTTGAAAACCGCACTGTGCAACGCCCCTGTGTTGAAAGCAGTCGACAGCAGTCGACCATTCTTGGTACAGACCGACGCCAGCGAGTTTGGCCTTGGTGCTGTGCTCAGCCAGGTGGACTCGGAGGACCAAGAGCACCCCGTGTTGTACCTGAGCCGGAAACTTTTGCCGAGGGAAGTGGCCTACTCCACCATTGAGAAGGAGTGCCTGGCCATAGTCTGGGCCCTGCAGCGCTTGCAGCCCTACTTGTACGGGCGCACCTTCACTGTGGTGACCGACCACGACCCTCTGCGCTGGCTAAGCACCATGTGTGGAACCAATGGCAGGTTGCTACGCTGGAGCCTTGCCCTTCAGCAATTTGACTTCACCATTAAACACAAAGCGGGCAAAGAGCATGGTAATGCAGATGGACTCTCCCGCCAGGGTGAACCCACGGAGGTGCGCATGGAGGCATACCGAGAGGTCCTGCCGCCGTAGCGCACGCCAAAAGGGGGAGGTGTCACGATATGGTATGAAATATCATAAGTTAGTTTTCTTGCTAGCATGCGGGGGCTAAAACCCCCCCTCTCTCTGGTTCTCTTTCCTTCCCTGTGTTTCTATCTGTGTAGAAGAGCTTGCCTTGTGGGGGAGTTTTATTGACGAAAGGTATTTACGACGGTCATAGCTGCAAGGGAAATTTGTGTTAGCAGGAACTGTTAGAGAAACTTCTAGAATCATGAAAGTCTTTTGTTCCATTTTTGTAAGATATTACGCAAACCGTTTACGTTAAAAACACGAAAATAGATGTTCTTATTCTCTCTCGGTGGATCTATCAATGACTCTAATCACAGGCTTGTAGCTCCCTCTGGTGAAGAAGTAGGGATTGCTCTGTAAATAATAGGACATATTTGATCTCATAAGAAAGCTCATGTTAATACAAGCTGAATGCTGGGTGTGCTATGATTCTGATATGTACTGGAACGGAGTTATAAGCATTAGACCAATTTGTATTCAAAGTACTCAGACTGAAAGGTAGGAGGATCTGGAAAAGCCAGCCCTTTCTGTGATGTCACTAGCTGTAGGTCTTAAGTTTGTGGCCAGATCCCCAGCTCCCTTCTTCTTGTCTTTTCCTGTGAGGCCTGAGCAGCACGACAAATGAGCTGGGATGTCTGGTTGCCTGCAATGCAATGATCTGAGAATATGTGAGTGTTATCTTTTCTTCATTTAATCCTTTTATTTTCATAATTACCTTGTACATATTTGCAATTGTCTCATTTGTAACATCTTTGTAAAATGTTTTATAAACACTGCCTAAAAATCATTTATGGGGTATACTCTTTAATACTAGTTCGTTCTTCCTGCCCTAAACCGTACCCTGTCTCTGAAGGGAATTACGCTACTATTTTGGGGGTTAGCAGCCGAACCCGTTTAATCGGCGCTGGTGGCAGCTTACCGTGTGCCGGCTGTTGGGGGGTCACTGTAGCGACTGCGGCTTGATAATTATTGTTCCTGCCTGAGTGGGAGTAGTTATCGCGTTGCTGTAGTGCGCCCAATAGCCAGTACATAGCAGGCAGCCTTTCTGGCGACTAATTACCCCAGGTGCAGTACCTAATCTGACCTGAGAGTAAGGGGGGCGCCAGAGAGCTGCAAGTGTTAAGTGGAACTGTAAGCGGGATAGACACAAATCCCTGCAGTTCATGGTATATTGAAGAGCAGTGGGATACCTAAAATAAGCCCCTGCTGTAAACAAGAGGTCAATAGCCTCGTGTGTGTTTTTTCATCACATTGTGGCAGTGGAGGGATAACTAGGATAAGCCCCCCTGCACATGTGATAGCCGTCTGCTGGTCTAAAGTCACCCCAATCCGTGACATATTGTGGGCAGCGGCTAAGGGATCTTGACAGTCACGGTGTGAATCGTGACATGGTCCATTTGGTTCCCCTGCCTAAGTTGCCTTCTTCTTCCGAGTTGGTTCCTCTGTTTTTTCAAAATGTGGTCCGTTTGCATGGTATTCCGGAGAATATCGTTTCTGACAGAGGTACCCAATTCGTGTCTAGATTTTGGCGAGCATTCTGTGCTAGGATGGGCATAGATTTGTCTTTCTCGTCTGCTTTCCATCCTCAGACTAATGGCCAGACCGAGCGGACGAATCAGACCTTGGAGACATATTTGAGGTGTTTTGTGTCTGCAGATCAGGATGATTGGGTTGCTTTTTTGCCTTTAGCGGAGTTTGCCCTCAATAATCGGGCCAGTTCTGCCACCTTGGTGTCTCCCTTTTTCTGTAATTCGGGGTTTCATCCTCGATTTTCTTCTGGTCAGGTGGAATCTTCGGATTGTCCTGGAGTGGATGCTGTGGTGGAGAGGTTGCATCAGATTTGGGGGCAGGTAGTGGACAATTTGAAGTTGTCCCAGGAGAAGACTCAGCTTTTTGCCAACCGCCGGCGTCGGGTTGGTCCTCGGCTTTGTGTTGGGGACTTGGTGTGGTTGTCTTCTCGTTTTGTCCCTATGAGGGTTTCTTCTCCCAAGTTTAAGCCTCGGTTCATCGGCCCGTACAAGATATTGGAGATTCTTAACCCTGTGTCCTTCCGTTTGGACCTCCCTGCATCTTTTTCTATTCATAATGTTTTTCATCGGTCATTATTGCGCAGGTATGAGGTACCGGTTGTGCCTTCCGTTGAGCCTCCTGCTCTGGTGTTGGTTGAGGGCGAGTTGGAGTACGTTGTGGAAAAAATCTTGGACTCCCGTGTTTCCAGACGGAAACTCCAGTATCTGGTCAAATGGAAGGGATACGGTCAGGAGGATAATTCTTGGGTGACTGCCTCTGATGTTCATGCCTCCGATTTGGTCCGTGCCTTTCATAGGGCTCATCCTGATCGCCCTGGTGGTTCTGGTGAGGGTTCGGTGCCCCCTCCTTGAGGGGGGGGTACTGTTGTGAAATTAGATTTTGGGCTCCCCCGGTGGCCACTGGTGGAATTGAACTGGTGTGCATCATCCTCTCTGTTCACCTGTTTCCATGGATGTGGGAGTCGCTATTTAGCCTTGCTCCTCTGTCACTTCCATGCCGGTCAACATTGTAATCAGAAGCCTTTCTGTGCATGTTCCTGCTGCTAGACAACTCCCAGCTAAGTTGGACTTAGTCCTTGTTTGTTTTTGCATTTTGTTCCAGTTCACAGCTGTAGTTTCGTTTCTGTGTCTGGAAAGCTCTTGTGATCTGAAATTGCCACTCTGATGTTATGAGTTAATACTAGAGTCTTAAAGTAATTTCAGGATGGTATTTTGATAGGGTTTTCAGCTGACCATGAAAGTGCCCTTTCTGTCTTCCTGCTATCTAGTAAGCGGACCTCAATTTTGCTAAACCTATTTTCATACTACGTTTGTCATTTCATCTAAAATCACCGCCAATATTTGTGGGGGCCTCTGTCTGCCTTTCGGGGAAATTTCTCTAGAGGTGAGCCAGGACTATATTTTCCTCTGCCAGGATTAGTTAGTCCTCCGGCCGGCGCTGGGCGTCTAGGGATAAAACGCAGGCTACGCTACCCGGCTACTGTTAGTTGTGCGGCAGGTTTAGTTCATGGTCAGTTTAGTTTCCATCCTTCCAAGAGCTAGTTCGTATGTTTGCTGGGCTATGTTCTCTTGCCATTGAGAACCATAACATAACCCCAAAGATATAGAAAGCCCCCAACAAATAATAACGGTGAGGTAAGGGGAAAATAAAAATGTAGAAATGAAACAGATTCAGCAAAAGAGGCCCGCTAATACTAGATAGCAGAAGACAGATAGGAAACTGTGCGGTCAGTAGAAAACCCTATACAAAATATCCACGCTGAGAATTCAAGAACCCCCACACCAACTAACGGTGTGAGGGGGGAAACTCAGTCCCCTAGAGCTACCAGCAAGCGAGGAAATCACATATTAGCAAGCTGGACAAGGACAGATAATAAACCAAGAAACATATTGAACACTGATGATCAAAAAATGAACAAACAGAAACTTAGCTTCTCTTGAAGAGACTGATAACGAAGGACTGCAGGAGAGCTCCAAAATAGCACTGAAGACATTGACAGCAGGCAACAACTGAGAGTCCAGGTGAACTAAATAGGAAACCAGCTAACAGATAACGAGACAGCTGATCAAGCCTCAGACCTGCAGAATGACACAAAGAGCCACCAGAGGGAGCCCAAAGACAGCACTCACACAGTACCAGTTGTGACCACAAGAGGGAGCCCAAAAACAGAGTTCACAACAGTACCCCCCCCTTGAGGAGGGGTCACCGAACCCTCATCAAAACCCCCAGGGCGATCAGGATGAGCCACATGGAAGGCATGAACCAAATCGGCCGCATGAACATCAGAGGCGACAACCCAGGAATTATCCTCCTGACCATAGCCCTTCCACTTAACCAAATACTGAAGCCTCCGTCTAGAAATACGAGAATCCAAGATCTTCTCCACCATGTACTCCAATTCGCCCTCAACCAGCACCGGGGCAGGGGGTTCAACAGAAGGAACCACAGGCACCACATACCTCCGCAACAAAGACCTATGGAACACGTTATGAATGGCAAACGACGCTGGGAGGTCCAAACGAAATGACACCGGGTTAAGGATTTCCAAAATCTTATAAGGACCGATGAAGCGAGGCTTGAATTTAGGAGAGGAAACCTTCATAGGAACATACCGAGAAGACAGCCATACCAAATCCCCAACAAGAAGTCGGGGACCCACACCGCGACGGCGGTTGGCAAAGCGCTGAGCCTTCTCCTGTGACAACTTCAAATTGTCCACCACATGGTTCCAAATCTGTTGCAACCTATCCACCACAGAATCCACCCCAGGACAGTCAGAAGGCTCAACCTGACCCGAGGAAAAACGAGGATGAAAACCAGAATTGCAGAAAAAAGGCGAAACCAAAGTAGCAGAACTAGCCCGATTATTAAGGGCAAACTCGGCCAATGGCAAAAACGTCACCCAATCATCCTGATCAGCAGAAACAAAACATCTTAAATAAGATTCCAAGGTCTGATTAGTTCGCTCGGTTTGGCCATTCGTCTGAGGATGGAAGGCCGACGAAAAAGACAAATCAATGCCCATCTTAGCACAAAAGATCCGCCAAAATCTGGACACAAACTGGGATCCTCTGTCAGACACAATATTTTCAGGGATGCCATGCAAGCGAACCACATTCTGAAAAAATAGAGGAACCAAATCGGAGGAGGAAGGCAACTTAGGCAAGGGCACCAAATGAACCATTTTGGAAAAACGATCACACACCACCCAGATGACAGACATTCTCTGAGAGACTGGAAGATCCAAAATAAAATCCATGGAAATGTGCGTCCAAGGCCTCTTCGGGACAGGCAAAGGCAAAAGCAAACCGCTGGCACGAGAACAGCAAGGCTTAGCCCGAGCACAAATCCCACAGGACTGCACAAAGGAACGCACATCCCGCGACAAGGAAGGCCACCAGAAGGACCTAGCCACCAAATCTCTGGTACCAAAAATCCCAGGATGGCCTGCGAACACCGAAGAATGAACCGCGGAAATAACTCTGCTGGTCCATCTATCTGGGACAAACAGTCTCTCTGGTGGGCAACGGTCAGGTTTATCCGCCTGAAATTTCTGCAGTACTCGTCGCAAATCTGGGGAAATGGCAGACAAAATCACTCCCTCTCTGAGGATACCAGCCGGCTCTGAAACTCCCGGAGAGTCAGGCACAAAACTCCTAGAAAGAGCATCAGCCTTCACGTTCTTCGAACCAGGCAGGTACGAGACCACGAAATCGAAACGGGAGAAAAACAAGGACCAACGAGCCTGTCTAGGATTCAGCCGCTTGGCAGACTCGAGATAAATCATATTTTTGTGATCAGTTAAGACCACTACACGATGCTTAGCTCCCTCGAGCCAATGTCGCCACTCCTCAAATGCCCACTTCATAGCCAACAACTCCCGATTACCAACATCATAATTCCGCTCGGCAGGCGAAAGCTTTCTTGAAAAGAAAGCACAAGGCTTCATCACAGAGCAATCAGAGCTTCTCTGCGACAAAACAGCCCCTGCTCCAATCTCAGAAGCATCAACCTCGACCTGAAAAGGAAGAGAGACATCAGGCTGACACAAAACTGGAGCCGAAGAAAACCGGCGCTTCAGCTCCCGAAAGGCTTCCACGGCCGCAGGAGACCAATTAGTCACATCAGAACCCTTCTTGGTCAAATCCGTCAAGGGTTTAACCACGCCAGAAAAATTAGCAATGAAGCGACGGTAAAAATTAGCAAAACCCAAGAACTTCTGAAGACTCTTAACAGATGTAGGCTGAGTCCAATCATGAATAGCCTGGACCTTGACTGGGTCCATCTCAATAGTAGAAGGAGAAAGGCATTAGCACGCAGGACCTGAAATACCATCCTGACCTGCTTCACATGGGACTCCCAGTCCTCAGAAAAGACCAAAATGTCATCCAGATACACAATCATAAATTTATCCAGATATTCTCGGAAGGTGTCATGCATGAAGGACTGGAACACAGAAGGAGCATTAGAGAGTCCAAAAGGCATCACCAAGTACTCAAAATGGCCTTCGGGCATATTAAATGCTGTTTTCCATTCATCCCCCTGCTTAATGCGCACAAGGTTATACGCACCACGAAGATCTATCTTGGTGAACCAACTGGACCCCTTAATCCGAGCAAACAGATCAGACAACAATGGCAAAGGATACTGAAATTTGACCGTGATTTTATTTAGAAGACGATAATCTATACAAGGTCTCAGAGAACCATCCTTCTTGGCCACAAAAAAGAATCCTGCACCAAGAGGGGAGGAGGACCGGCGATTATGTCCCTTCTCTAAAGACTCCTTTATATAGCTCCGCATTGCGGCATGTTCTGGTACTGACAAATTAAAAAGTCGTCCCTTAGGGAACTTACTACCAGGAATCAAATTTATAGCACAATCACAATCCCTGTGAGGAGGCAGGGCACCGGATCTAGGCTCATCAAATACATCCTGGTAGTCCGACAAAAACTCAGGGACCTCAGAAGGAGTGGAAGAAGCAATTGATACCAAAGGAGCATCGCCATGAATCCCCTGGCAACCTGTTGTGAACTGTGTTTCTGGGCTCCCTCTGGTGGTCACTAACGGTATTGTGTTAGGCATGTCTTGTTGCAGGCCTGAGCTCCAGCTGTGTCGTTAAGCAGCGGGTGTTCCCTATTTAAGTCTCCTCTGGACTCAGTCTCTTGCCTGGCATCGTTGTATCCAGACCTATATGGTCTCCTCCGGATTCCTTTCAGTCTGTCTCATGCAAGAAAAGCTAAGTCCATTTTGAATAATTTGGATCGTTTGCATTTTTCTGTGTTTTTGTCCAGCTTGCTTAATATTGGATTTTCTGGCTCGCTGGAAGCTCTAGGGGGCTGATATTCTCCCTCCGCACCGTCAGTCGGTGTGGGGGTTCTTGAATGTTCAGCGTGGATGTTTTTGTAGGGTTTTCTGCTGACCGCATAGTCCACTATCTATTTTCTGCCTATCTAGACTAGTGGGCCTCACTTTGCTGAATCTAATTCATCTCTACGTTTGTGTTTTCCTCTTGCCTCACCGTTATTATTTGTTGGGGGCTTCCTTTATCTTTGGGGTTCAATTTCTCTGGAGGCAAGTGAGGTCTTATTTTCCCTCTAGGGGTAGTCAGTTCTCCGGCTGGCTCGAGACGTCTAGAACCAACGTAGGCACGTTCACCGGCTGCTTCTAGTTGTGTGTGTTAGGATCAGTTATGCGGTTAGCCCAGTTTCCACCTCCCTAGAGCAGTATTTATGTTTTTGCTATCTTGCCGGAATATCAGAGATCCTCTGCCACTGGGATCATAACAGTATGCCAGGCCAAAAGAAAATGTTTATTGCATCGCAGAAGCGGGATTAAAAAAGTTCTGAGTGTTTTTTGTTGTTGTTTTTTGTTGCTGCAGTTTGCCTAGCTTCTTCCATCCCCTTTTTTCTCTGAGTGGCTGGAGCTCTGCTGCAGATATGAATGTCCAGACTCTGACTTCTAGTGTGGATCAGCTTGCTGCTAGGGTGCAAAGCATTCAGGATTTTGTTATCCATAACCCTATGTCTGAACCAAAAATACCTATTCCTGAGCCGTTTTTTGGAGATAGATCTAAGTTCCTGAATTTTAGGAATAATTGCAAATTGTTTCTGTCTCTGAAACCTCGTTCCTCTGGTGATTCCGCTCAGCAAGTTAACATTGTTATTTCCTTCTTGCGCGGCGACCCTCAAGATTGGGCCTTCTCTCTGGCGCCAGGAGATCCTGCATTGGTGAATGTTGATGCGTTTTTCCTGGCACTTGGTTTGCTTTATGAGGAGCCTAATCTTGAAAATCAGGCTGAAAAGATGTTGCTGGCTATCTCTCAGGGTCAGGACGAAGCTGAGGTATATTGTCAAAAATTTCGGAAATGGTCCGTGCTTACTCAATGGAATGAGTGTGCACTGGCTGCAAATTTCAGAAATGGTCTTTCTGAAGCCATTAAAGATGTGATGGTGGGGTTTCCTATCCCTACAGGTCTGAATGATTCAATGGCTCTGGCCATTCAAATTGATCGACGTTTGCGGGAGCGCAAATCTGTTAATCCTTTGGCGGTGCTGTCTGAACGGTCACCTGATTCTATGCAATGTGACAGAATTCTGACCAGAGCCGAGCGACAAAATCATAGACGTCAAAATGGGTTGTGTTTCTACTGTGGTGATTCAACACATGTTTTCTCAGCATGCTCTAAACGCTTAAAAAAAAATGTTAATCCTGTCGCCATTGGTACTTTTCAGCCTAAGTTTATTTTGTCTGTGACTTTAATTTGTTCATTATCTTCTTACTCAGTTATGGCTTTTGTGGATTCTGGTGCTGCTTTAAGTCTGATGGATTTGTCATTTGCCAAGCGCTGCGGTTTTGTCCTGGAGCCTTTGGAAAATCTTATTCCTCTTAGAGGAATTGATTCTACGCCATTGGCGGAGAATAAACCTCAGTATTGGACGCAAGTGACCATGTGCATGACTCCTGTACATCAGGAGGTGATTCGTTTTCTGGTACTGCATAAAATGCATGATGTTGTCGTTTTGGGTCTGCCATGGTTACAGGCCCATAATCCAGTTTTAGATTGGAAAGCTATGACTGTGTCTAGTTGGGGGTGTCAGGGGATTCATGGCGATTCTCCATTAGTGTCTATTGCTTCTTCTACTCCTTCTGGGATCCCTGAGTTTTTGTCAGACTTTCAGGATGTATTTGATGAGGCCAGGTCCAGTGCCCTTCCTCCTCATAGGGACTGTGATTGTGCTATAGATTTGATTCCTGGTAGTAAATTTCCTAAGGGACGACTCTTTAATTTATCTGTGCCAGAGCATGCCGCGATGCGGAGTTATATAAAGGAGTCTTTGGAGAAGGGACATATTCGCCCATCCTCTTCTCCTCTTGGTGCAGGATTCTTTTTTGTGGGCAAGAAAGACGGGTCTTTGAGACCTTGTATAGATTATCGTCTTCTGAATAAGATCACGGTTAAATTTCAGTATCCTTTGCCATTGTTGTCTGATTTGTTTGCTCGGATTAAGGGATCCAGTTGGTTCACCAAGATAGATCTTCGTGGTGCGTATAACCTTGTGCGCATAAAGCAGGGAGATGAATGGAAAACGGCATTTAATACGCCCGAGGGTCATTTTGAGTACCTGGTGATGCCTTTTGGATTATCTAATGCCCCTTCTGTGTTTCAGCCCTTCATGCATGACATCTTCCGGAAATATCTGGATAAATTTATGATTTATGAGAATATTGTGTCTGACAGAGGATCCCAGTTTGTGTACAGATTCTGGCGATCCTTTTGTGCTAAGATGGGTATTGATTTGTCTTTTTCGTCGGCTTTTCATCCTCAGACTAATGGCCAGACCGAGCGAACTAATCAGACGTTGGAGACTTATTTGAGATGTTTTGTTTCTGCTGATCAGGACGACTGGGTTACCTTTTTGCCACTGGCCGAGTTTGCCCTTAATAATTGGGCTAGTTCTGCCACTTTGGTTTCACCCTTTTTCTGCAACTCTGGTTTTCATCCTCGTTTCTCCTCGGGCCAGGTTGAACCTTCTGACTGTCCTGGGGTTGATTCTGTGGTGGATAGGTTGCAGTGGATTTGGAACCATGTGGTGGACAATTTGAAATTGTCACAAGACAAGGCCCAGCGTTTTGCCAACCGCCGCCGCGGTGTGGGTCCCCGACTTCGTGTTGGGGATTTGGTTTGGTTGTCTTCTCGGCATGTTCCTTTGAAAGTCTCCTCTCCTAAGTTCAAGCCTCGCTTTATCGGTCCTTATAAGATTTTGGAAATCCTTAACCCGGTGTCTTTTCGCTTGGACCTTCCAGCGTCATTTGCTATTCATAATGTGTTCCATAGGTCCTTGTTGCGGCGGTACGTGGTGCCTATGGTTCCTGCTGTTGAGCCTCCTGCCCCGGTTTTGGTTGAGGGCGAGTTGGAGTACGTGGTGGAGAAGATTCTGGATTCTCGTATCTCTAGACGGAGACTCCAGTATTTAGTTAAGTGGAAAGGCTATGGTCAGGAGGATAATTCCTGGGTTGTCGCCTCTGATGTTCATGCGGCTGATTTGGTTCATGCCTTTCACGCTGCTCATCCTGATCGCCCTGGGGGTCTTGGTGAGGGTTCGGTGACCCCTCCTCAAGGGGGGGGGGTACTGTTGTGAACTGTGTTTCTGGGCTCCCTCTGGTGGTCACTAACGGTATTGTGTTAGGCATGTCCTTGTTGCAGGCCTGAGCTCCAGCTGTGTCGTTAAGCAGCGTGTGTTCCCTATTTAAGTCTCCTCTGGACTCAGTCTCTTGCCTGGCATCGTTGTATCCAGACCTATATGGTCTCCTCCGGATTCCTTTCAGTCTGTCTCATGCAAGAAAAGCTAAGTCCGTTTTGAATAATTTGGATCGTTTGCATTTTTCTGTGTTTTTGTCCAGCTTGCTTAATATTGGATTTTCTGGCTCGCTGGAAGCTCTAGGGGGCTGATATTCTCCCTCCGCACCGTCAGTCGGTGTGGGGGTTCTTGAATGTTCAGCGTTGATGTTTTTGTAGGGTTTTCTGCTGACCGCATAGTCCACTATCTATTTTCTGCCTATCTAGACTAGTGGGCCTCACTTTGCTGAATCTAGTTCATCTCTACGTTTGTGTTTTCCTCTTGCCTCACCGTTATTATTTGTTGGGGGCTTCCTTTATCTTTGGGGTTCAATTTCTCTGGAGGCAAGTGAGGTCTTATTTTCCCTCTAGGGGTAGTCAGTTCTCCGGCTGGCTCGAGACGTCTAGAACCAACGTAGGCACGTTCACCGGCTGCTTCTAGTTGTGTGTGTTAGGATCAGTTATGCGGTTAGCCCAGTTTCCACCTCCCTAGAGCAGTATTTATGTTTTTGCTATCTTGCCGGAATATCAGAGATCCTCTACCACTGGGATCATAACAGCAACCCCAACTTGACACAGACATAGCTTTCCAATCCAGAACTGGATTGTGAGCCTGCAGCCATGGCAGACCCAACACGACAACATCATGCAAATTATGCAGCACAAGAAAGCGAATCACCTCCTGATGCACAGGAGTCATGCACATGGTCACTTGAGTCCAATATTGAGGCTTATTCTCAGCCAATGGTGTAGCATCAATTCCCCTCAGTGGAATAGGGAATTCCAAACGCTCCAGGACAAAACCACAGCGCCTGGCAAACGACAAATCCATCAGATTCAGGGCAGCACCTGAATCCACAAAAGCCATAACCGAGTAGGATGACAAAGAACAAATTAAAGTAACAGCCAAAATGAATTTAGGCTGTATAGTACCAATGGTGACAGGTTTAGCGATTTTTTTAACGCGCTTAGAGCATGCTGAGATAACATGAGTTGAATCACCACAGTAAAAGCACAACCCATTTTGACGTCTATGATTTTGCCGCTCAATTCTGGTCAGAACTCGGTCACATTGCATAGACTCAGGTCTCTGTTCAGAAAACAACGCCAGATGGTGCGCAGATTTGCGCTCCCGCAAACGCCGATCAATCTGAATGGCCAAAGCCATTGAGTCATTCAGACTTGCAGGCGTGGGGAACCCCACCATAACATTCTTAATGGCTTCAGAAAGACCTTCTCTGAAATTTGCAGCCAGGGCACACTCATTCCATTGAGTAAGCACCGACCATTTCCGAAATTTTTGACAATACACCTCAGCTTCATCCTGGCCCTGAGAAAGAGCCAGCAAGGCCTTTTCTGCCTGGTTCTCAAGATTAGGTTCCTCATAAAGCAGTCCAAGCACCAGAAAATACGCATCCACATTCAGCAATGCAGGATCTCCTTTCACCAGAGAGAAAGCCCAATCTTGAGGGTCGCCACGTAACAAGGAGATAACAATTTTAACTTGCTGAGCGGAATCACCAGAGGAACGAGGTCTCAAAGATAGAAATAATTTACAATTATTCTTAAAATTCAGAAACCTAGATCTATCTCCAGAAAACAACTCAGGAATAGGTATTTTAGGCTCTGACATAGGGCTATGAACAACAAAATCCTGAATGCTTTGCACCCTTGCAGCAAGATGATCCACACTAGAAGTCAGACTCTGAATATCCATGTCTGCAGCTGAACACAAAACCACCCAGAGATTAAGGGGATGAGAGAAGCTGGACAGACTGCAGCAAAGATAGAGAGGAAAAAAAAAAAATTTGTACTCAGGGCTTCTCTTATCCCACTTCTGCAATGCATTAAACACTTTTCGGCCTGCTGTACTGTTATGATCCTAGTGGCTGAGGATCACAAAACGGACTAGCTAAGTTTATGAACATAGACACGAGCTCTAGGGAGGTGGTAACTGGACTGACCGCAAAACCTGATCCTAACCAAACACACTAAAGGTAGCCGGTGAACGTGCCTAAATTCCTAGACGTCTCGACGCAGCCTGAGAAACTTGCTACCCCTCGAGAGAAAGAAAGTAAGACCTCACTTGCCTCAGAGAAATAACCCCAAAGATATAGAAAGCCCCCAACAAATAATAACGGTGAGGTAAGGGGAAAATACAAACGTAGAAATGAAACAGATTCAGCAAAAGAGGCCCGCTAATACTAGATAGCAGAAGACAGATAGGAAACTGTGCGGTCAGTAGAAAACCCTATACAAAGTATCCACGCTGAGAATTCAAGAACCCCCACACCAACTAACGGTGTGAGGGGGGAAACTCAGCCCCCTAGAGCTACCAGCAAGCGAGGAAATCACATATTAGCAAGCTGGACAAGGACAGATAATAAACCAAGAAACATATTGAACACTGATGATCAAAAAATGAACAAACAGAAACTTAGCTTCTCTTGAAGAGACTGATAACGAAGGACTGCAGGAGAGCTCCAAAATAGCACTGAAGACATTGACAGCAGGCAACAACTGAGAGTCCAGGTGAACTAAATAGGAAACCAGCTAACAGATAACGAGACAGCTGATCAAGCCTCAGACCTGCAGAATGACACAAAGAGCCACCAGAGGGAGCCCAAAGACAGCACTCACACAGTACCAGTTGTGACCACAAGAGGGAGCCCAAAAACAGAGTTCACAACAGATATCCCCCTGAGGAAGACTCTTGGGAACCTGTGGAAAACATCAATGCCCAACAGAAGATTTCTCGTTTTCATCAGATTCCCTGAGAAACCAGGTCCAGGATCGTCCTGAGGCCGCTTCTAAGGAAGGAGCAATGTCAGGACTCTGAACATTTTTTATTACCTTTTGTGCATTACTGCCCTTTTCCAAGATGGCGTCTTTGGTCTCATGTGCACTGTGTCTTCCTGCTATAAAACTCCACCCCAGCCTTCAGTCTGTGCTAGAGTATTCTGCCTTGCATCCAGCTCCTGACCTCTGGTTACTCCCTGGCTATATACCTGCTCCTGTGAACCTGTGGGGTTATCCTGCTACTCTGCTCTGAGTTCCTGCTGCATACACCAGTTCCAGTAATCCTCCTTCATCTGCTGCTCGTGTTTACTTCCACCTGCATTTGCTGGACATGTAAACTGTTGCTGCTCTGCAAGAACCTGAGACTATTACCCAGGCCTCCCTGGTTGAGCTAAGATATTATTTGAACTGCCTTATAAGCATATCTATCTGTGTTTTGGACTAAGCAAGGACTTATTTGTGTCAAGTATCCTCAAGAATAATTGTGCTTCATAGACTTTCTGCGTGATTGCATTTTCCTCTGAAGTTTCCTATAGACTGCTATGCTGCATTTAATATTTACTCCAAGTGTTGTGGACTTGAGTTTCTCCCTGCACCTGTTTGAATCACCGTGTGATAATATAGACATTACCACTTATAAAACTGTGTCCTGTAGTTGTCTTGTTCCACGCAAAGAGTCTCCTGAGTTATCCCCTATAATTATTACAGGGAGGCTCAGGGCAAGTATACATTTTTTGCTGACAAAAGTGATCTGTGGGGCCTGTATTCCGGGTTGAGGATAAGGTATGTGTTGTGAAATTGGATTTTGGGCTCCCCCGGTGGCCACTGGTGGAATTGAACTGGTGTGCATCATCCCCTCTGTTCACCTGTTTCCATCAGGATGTGGGAGTCGCTATTTAACCTTGCTCCTCTGTCACTTCCATGCCGGTCAACATTGTAATCAGAAGCCTTTCTGTGCATGTTCCTGCTGCTAGACAACTCCCAGCTAAGTTGGACTTTAGTCCTCGTTTGTTTTTTGCATTTTGTTCCAGTTCACAGCTGTAGTTTCGTTTCTGTGTCTGGAAAGCTCTTGTGATCTGAAATTGCCACTCTGATGTTATGAGTTAATACTAGAGTCTTAAAGTAATTTCAGGATGGTATTTTGATAGGGTTTTCAGCTGACCATGAAAGAACCCTTTCTGTCTTCCTGCTATCTAGTAAGCGGACCTCAATTTTGCTAAACCTATTTTCATACTACGTTTGTCATTTCTTCTAAAATCACCGCCAATATATGTGGGGGCCTCTGTCTGCCTATCGGGGAAATTTCTCTAGAGGTGAGCCAGGACTATATTTTCCTCTGCCAGGATTAGTTAGTCCTCCGGCCGGCGCTGGGCGTCTAGGAATAAAAACGTAGGCAACGCTACCCGGCTACTGTTAGTTGTGCGGCAGGTTTAGTTCATGGTCAGTTTAGTTTCCATCCTTCCAAGAGCTAGTACCTATGTTTGCTGGGCTATGTTCTCTTGCCATTGAGAACCATAACAGTTTGACCGGCCAAAAAGGGTTAAATTAATTAACTGAGAAAGGAGAGAAAAGAGAAGTCTGCTGAAGATTTTTTTTTTTTTTTTTCCCTTCCCTTCAGTTCTGAGTGTGCTTGTAATTGAATCTCTTGCAAGTCTGCCTATATTGCAGCCTTTCTCTCTCTCTCTCTCCTTCTAATCCTGGAATGGCTCTGTGTTCACCTGTTTAAAATGGATATTCAGAGTTTAGCTGCAGGTTTGAATAATCTCACCACGAAAGTTCAAAATTTACAAGATTTTGTTGTTCATGTTCCTATATCTGAACCTAGAATTCCTTTGCCTGAATTTTTCTCGGGGAATAGATCTTGCTTTCAAAATTTCAAAAATAATTGCAAGTTGTTTTTGTCCCTGAAATCTCGCTCTGCTGGAGATCCTGCTCAGCAGGTCAGGATTGTGATTTCCTTGCTCCGGGGCGACCCTCAGGATTGGGCTTTTGCATTGGCTCCAGGGGATCCTGCGTTGCTCAATGTGGATGCGTTTTTTCTGGCCTTGGGGTTGCTTTATGAGGAACCTCAGTTAGAGCTTCAGGCGGAAAAGGCCTTGATGTCCCTATCTCAGGGGCAAGACGAAGCTGAAATATACTGCCAGAAATTCCGTAAATGGGCTGTGCTTACTCAGTGGAATGAGTGCGCCCTGGCGGCGAATTTCAGAGAGGGTCTCTCTGATGCCATTAAGGATGTTATGGTGGGGTTCCCTGTGCCTGCGGGTCTGAATGAGTCCATGACAATGGCTATCCAGATCGATAGGCGTTTGCGGGAGCGCAAACCTGTGCACCATTTGGCGGTGTCTACTGAGAAGACGCCAGAGAATATGCAATGTGATAGAATTCTGTCCAGAAGTGAACGGCAGAATTTAAGACGAAAAAATGGGTTGTGCTTCTATTGCGGTGATTCAACTCATGTTATATCAGCATGCTCTAAGCGTACTAAGAAGCTTGATAAGTCTGTTTCAATTGGCACTTTACAGTCTAAGTTTATTCTATCTGTGACCCTGATTTGTTCTTTATCATCTATTACCGCGGATGCCTATGTCGACTCTGGCGCCGCTTTGAGTCTTATGGATTGGTCCTTTGCCAAACGCTGTGGGTATGATTTGGAGCCTCTTGAAACTCCTATACCCCTGAAGGGGATTGACTCCACCCCATTGGCTAGTAATAAACCACAATACTGGACACAAGTAACTATGCGGATTAATCCGGATCATCAGGAGATTATTCGCTTTCTTGTGCTGTATAACCTACATGATGTGTTGGTGCTTGGATTGCCATGGCTGCAATCTCATAACCCAGTCCTTGACTGGAAAGCTATGTCTGTGTTAAGCTGGGGATGTAAGGGGACGCATGGGGACGTACCTGTGGTTTCCATTTCATCATCTATTCCCTCTGAGATTCCTGAATTCTTGACTGAATATCGTGACGTTTTTGAAGAACCTAAGCTTGGTTCATTACCTCCGCACCGGGAGTGCGATTGTGCCATAGATTTGATTCCGGGTAGTAAATACCCTAAGGGTCGTTTATTTAATCTGTCTGTGCCTGAACATGCTGCTATGCGAGAATATATAAAGGAGTCCTTGGAAAAGGGACATATTCGTCCTTCGTCATCTCCCTTAGGAGCCGGTTTTTTCTTTGTGGCTAAGAAAGATGGCTCTTTGAGACCGTGTATTGATTATCGGCTTTTGAATAAAATCACGGTTAAATATCAATATCCGTTGCCACTGCTGACTGATTTGTTTGCTCGCATAAAGGGGGCCAAGTGGTTCTCTAAGATAGATCTCCGTGGGGCGTATAATTTGGTGCGAATTAAGCAGGGGGATGAGTGGAAGACCGCATTTAATACGCCCGAGGGCCACTTTGAGTATTTGGTGATGCCTTTTGGTCTTTCAAATGCCTCTTCAGTCTTTCAGTCCTTTATGCATGACATTTTCCGTGATTATTTGGATAAATTTATGATTGTGTATCTGGATGATATTTTGATTTTTTCGGATGACTGGGACTCTCATGTCCAGCAGGTCAGGAGGGTTTTTCAGGTTTTGCGGTCTAATTCCTTGTGTGTGAAGGGTTCTAAGTGCGTTTTTGGGGTTCAAAAGATTTCCTTTTTGGGATATATTTTTTCCCCCTCTTCCATCGAGATGGATCCTGTCAAGGTTCAGGCTATTTGTGATTGGACGCAACCCTCTTCTCTTAAGAGTCTTCAGAAATTTTTGGGCTTTGCTAACTTTTATCGTCGATTTATTGCTGGTTTTTCTGATGTTGTTAAACCATTGACTGATTTGACTAAAAAGGGTGCTGATGTTGCTGATTGGTCCCCTGCTGCTGTGGAGGCCTTTCGGGAGCTTAAGCGCCGCTTTTCTTCCGCCCCTGTGTTGCGTCAGCCTGATGTTGCTCTTCCTTTTCAGGTTGAGGTCGACGCTTCTGAAATCGGAGCTGGGGCAGTTTTGTCGCAGAGAAGTTCCGATTGTTCCGTGATGAGACCTTGTGCCTTTTTCTCGCGTAAATTTTCGCCCGCCGAGCGGAATTATGATGTTGGGAATCGGGAGTTTTTGGCCATGAAGTGGGCTTTTGAGGAGTGGCGTCATTGGCTTGAGGGGGCTAGACATCAGGTGGTGGTATTGACTGACCACAAAAATCTAATTTATCTTGAGTCCGCCAGACGCCTGAATCCTAGACAGGCGCGCTGGTCGTTGTTTTTCTCTCGGTTTAATTTTGTGGTGTCCTACCTGCCGGGTTCTAAGAATGTTAAGGCGGATGCCCTTTCTAGGAGTTTTGAGCCTGACTCCCCTGGTAACTCTGAACCTACAGGTATCCTTAAGGATGGAGTGATATTGTCTGCCGTTTCTCCAGACCTGCGGCGGGCCTTGCAGGAGTTTCAGGCGGATAGACCTGATCGTTGCCCACCTGGTAGACTGTTTGTTCCTGATGATTGGACCAGTAAAGTCATTTCTGAGGTTCATTCTTCTGCGTTGACAGGTCATCCTGGAATCTTTGGTACCAGGGATTTGGTGGCAAGGTCCTTCTGGTGGCCTTCCCTGTCTCGAGATGTGCGAGGCTTTGTGCAGTCTTGTGACGTTTGTGCTTGGGCCAAGCCTTGTTGTTCTCGGGCTAGTGGATTGTTGTTGCCCTTGCCTATCCCGAAGAGGCCCTGGACGCACATCTCGATGGATTTTATTTCGGATCTTCCTGTTTCTCAGAAGATGTCTGTCATCTGGGTGGTGTGTGACCGTTTCTCTAAGATGGTCCATTTGGTTCCCCTGCCTAAGTTGCCTTCTTCTTCCGAGTTGGTTCCTCTGTTTTTTCAAAATGTGGTCCGTTTGCATGGTATTCCGGAGAATATCGTTTCTGACAGAGGAACCCAATTCGTGTCTAGATTTTGGCGAGCATTCTGTGCTAGGATGGGCATAGATTTGTCTTTCTCGTCTGCTTTCCATCCTCAGACAAATGGCCAGACCGAGCGGACTAATCAGACCTTGGAGACATATTTGAGGTGTTTTGTGTCTGCAGATCAGGATGATTGGGTTGCTTTTTTGCCTTTAGCGGAGTTTGCCCTCAATAATCGGGCCAGCTCTGCCACCTTGGTGTCTCCTTTTTTCTGTAATTCGGGGTTTCATCCTCGATTTTCTTCTGGTCAGGTGGAATCTTCGGATTGTCCTGGAGTGGATGCTGTGGTGGAGAGGTTGCATCAGATTTGGGGGCAGGTAGTGGACAATTTGAAGTTGTCCCAGGAGAAGACTCAGCTTTTTGCCAACCGCCGGCGTCGGGTTGGTCCTCGGCTTTGTGTTGGGGACTTGGTGTGGTTGTCTTCTCGTTTTGTCCCTATGAGGGTTTCTTCTCCTAAGTTTAAGCCTCGGTTCATCGGCCCGTACAAGATATTGGAGATTCTTAACCCTGTGTCCTTCCGTTTGGACCTCCCTGCATCTTTTTCTATTCATAATGTTTTTCATCGGTCATTGTTGCGCAGGTATGAGGTACCGGTTGTGCCTTCCGTTGAGCCTCCTGCTCCGGTGTTGGTTGAGGGCGAGTTGGAGTACGTTGTGGAAAAAATCTTGGACTCCCGTGTTTCCAGACGGAAACTCCAGTATCTGGTCAAATGGAAGGGATACGGTCAGGAGGATAATTCTTGGGTGACTGCCTCTGATGTTCATGCCTCCGATCTGGTCCGTGCCTTTCATAGGGCTCATCCTGATCGCCCTGGTGGTTCTGGTGAGGGTTCGGTGCCCCCTCCTTGAGGGGGGGGTACTGTTGTGAAATTGGATTTTGGGCTCCCCCGGTGGCCACTGGTGGAATTGAACTGGTGTGCATCATCCCCTCTGTTCACCTGTTTCCATCAGGATGTGGGAGTCGCTATTTAACCTTGCTCCTCTGTCACTTCCATGCCGGTCAACATTGTAATCAGAAGCCTTTCTGTGCATGTTCCTGCTGCTAGACAACTCCCAGCTAAGTTGGACTTTAGTCCTCGTTTGTTTTTTGCATTTTGTTCCAGTTCACAGCTGTAGTTTCGTTTCTGTGTCTGGAAAGCTCTTGTGATCTGAAATTGCCACTCTGATGTTATGAGTTAATACTAGAGTCTTAAAGTAATTTCAGGATGGTATTTTGATAGGGTTTTCAGCTGACCATGAAAGAACCCTTTCTGTCTTCCTGCTATCTAGTAAGCGGACCTCAATTTTGCTAAACCTATTTTCATACTACGTTTGTCATTTCTTCTAAAATCACCGCCAATATATGTGGGGGCCTCTGTCTGCCTATCGGGGAAATTTCTCTAGAGGTGAGCCAGGACTATATTTTCCTCTGCCAGGATTAGTTAGTCCTCCGGCCGGCGCTGGGCGTCTAGGAATAAAAACGTAGGCAACGCTACCCGGCTACTGTTAGTTGTGCGGCAGGTTTAGTTCATGGTCAGTTTAGTTTCCATCCTTCCAAGAGCTAGTACCTATGTTTGCTGGGCTATGTTCTCTTGCCATTGAGAACCATAACAGTTTGACCGGCCAAAAAGGGTTAAATTAATTAACTGAGAAAGGAGAGAAAAGAGAAGTCTGCTGAAGATTTTTTTTTTTTTTTTTCCCTTCCCTTCAGTTCTGAGTGTGCTTGTAATTGAATCTCTTGCAAGTCTGCCTATATTGCAGCCTTTCTCTCTCTCTCTCTCCTTCTAATCCTGGAATGGCTCTGTGTTCACCTGTTTAAAATGGATATTCAGAGTTTAGCTGCAGGTTTGAATAATCTCACCACGAAAGTTCAAAATTTACAAGATTTTGTTGTTCATGTTCCTATATCTGAACCTAGAATTCCTTTGCCTGAATTTTTCTCGGGGAATAGATCTTGCTTTCAAAATTTCAAAAATAATTGCAAGTTGTTTTTGTCCCTGAAATCTCGCTCTGCTGGAGATCCTGCTCAGCAGGTCAGGATTGTGATTTCCTTGCTCCGGGGCGACCCTCAGGATTGGGCTTTTGCATTGGCTCCAGGGGATCCTGCGTTGCTCAATGTGGATGCGTTTTTTCTGGCCTTGGGGTTGCTTTATGAGGAACCTCAGTTAGAGCTTCAGGCGGAAAAGGCCTTGATGTCCCTATCTCAGGGGCAAGACGAAGCTGAAATATACTGCCAGAAATTCCGTAAATGGGCTGTGCTTACTCAGTGGAATGAGTGCGCCCTGGCGGCGAATTTCAGAGAGGGTCTCTCTGATGCCATTAAGGATGTTATGGTGGGGTTCCCTGTGCCTGCGGGTCTGAATGAGTCCATGACAATGGCTATCCAGATCGATAGGCGTTTGCGGGAGCGCAAACCTGTGCACCATTTGGCGGTGTCTACTGAGAAGACGCCAGAGAATATGCAATGTGATAGAATTCTGTCCAGAAGTGAACGGCAGAATTTAAGACGAAAAAATGGGTTGTGCTTCTATTGCGGTGATTCAACTCATGTTATATCAGCATGCTCTAAGCGTACTAAGAAGCTTGATAAGTCTGTTTCAATTGGCACTTTACAGTCTAAGTTTATTCTATCTGTGACCCTGATTTGTTCTTTATCATCTATTACCGCGGATGCCTATGTCGACTCTGGCGCCGCTTTGAGTCTTATGGATTGGTCCTTTGCCAAACGCTGTGGGTATGATTTGGAGCCTCTTGAAACTCCTATACCCCTGAAGGGGATTGACTCCACCCCATTGGCTAGTAATAAACCACAATACTGGACACAAGTAACTATGCGGATTAATCCGGATCATCAGGAGATTATTCGCTTTCTTGTGCTGTATAACCTACATGATGTGTTGGTGCTTGGATTGCCATGGCTGCAATCTCATAACCCAGTCCTTGACTGGAAAGCTATGTCTGTGTTAAGCTGGGGATGTAAGGGGACGCATGGGGACGTACCTGTGGTTTCCATTTCATCATCTATTCCCTCTGAGATTCCTGAATTCTTGACTGAATATCGTGACGTTTTTGAAGAACCTAAGCTTGGTTCATTACCTCCGCACCGGGAGTGCGATTGTGCCATAGATTTGATTCCGGGTAGTAAATACCCTAAGGGTCGTTTATTTAATCTGTCTGTGCCTGAACATGCTGCTATGCGAGAATATATAAAGGAGTCCTTGGAAAAGGGACATATTCGTCCTTCGTCATCTCCCTTAGGAGCCGGTTTTTTCTTTGTGGCTAAGAAAGATGGCTCTTTGAGACCGTGTATTGATTATCGGCTTTTGAATAAAATCACGGTTAAATATCAATATCCGTTGCCACTGCTGACTGATTTGTTTGCTCGCATAAAGGGGGCCAAGTGGTTCTCTAAGATAGATCTCCGTGGGGCGTATAATTTGGTGCGAATTAAGCAGGGGGATGAGTGGAAGACCGCATTTAATACGCCCGAGGGCCACTTTGAGTATTTGGTGATGCCTTTTGGTCTTTCAAATGCCTCTTCAGTCTTTCAGTCCTTTATGCATGACATTTTCCGTGATTATTTGGATAAATTTATGATTGTGTATCTGGATGATATTTTGATTTTTTCGGATGACTGGGACTCTCATGTCCAGCAGGTCAGGAGGGTTTTTCAGGTTTTGCGGTCTAATTCCTTGTGTGTGAAGGGTTCTAAGTGCGTTTTTGGGGTTCAAAAGATTTCCTTTTTGGGATATATTTTTTCCCCCTCTTCCATCGAGATGGATCCTGTCAAGGTTCAGGCTATTTGTGATTGGACGCAACCCTCTTCTCTTAAGAGTCTTCAGAAATTTTTGGGCTTTGCTAACTTTTATCGTCGATTTATTGCTGGTTTTTCTGATGTTGTTAAACCATTGACTGATTTGACTAAAAAGGGTGCTGATGTTGCTGATTGGTCCCCTGCTGCTGTGGAGGCCTTTCGGGAGCTTAAGCGCCGCTTTTCTTCCGCCCCTGTGTTGCGTCAGCCTGATGTTGCTCTTCCTTTTCAGGTTGAGGTCGACGCTTCTGAAATCGGAGCTGGGGCAGTTTTGTCGCAGAGAAGTTCCGATTGTTCCGTGATGAGACCTTGTGCCTTTTTCTCGCGTAAATTTTCGCCCGCCGAGCGGAATTATGATGTTGGGAATCGGGAGTTTTTGGCCATGAAGTGGGCTTTTGAGGAGTGGCGTCATTGGCTTGAGGGGGCTAGACATCAGGTGGTGGTATTGACTGACCACAAAAATCTAATTTATCTTGAGTCCGCCAGACGCCTGAATCCTAGACAGGCGCGCTGGTCGTTGTTTTTCTCTCGGTTTAATTTTGTGGTGTCCTACCTGCCGGGTTCTAAGAATGTTAAGGCGGATGCCCTTTCTAGGAGTTTTGAGCCTGACTCCCCTGGTAACTCTGAACCTACAGGTATCCTTAAGGATGGAGTGATATTGTCTGCCGTTTCTCCAGACCTGCGGCGGGCCTTGCAGGAGTTTCAGGCGGATAGACCTGATCGTTGCCCACCTGGTAGACTGTTTGTTCCTGATGATTGGACCAGTAAAGTCATTTCTGAGGTTCATTCTTCTGCGTTGACAGGTCATCCTGGAATCTTTGGTACCAGGGATTTGGTGGCAAGGTCCTTCTGGTGGCCTTCCCTGTCTCGAGATGTGCGAGGCTTTGTGCAGTCTTGTGACGTTTGTGCTTGGGCCAAGCCTTGTTGTTCTCGGGCTAGTGGATTGTTGTTGCCCTTGCCTATCCCGAAGAGGCCCTGGACGCACATCTCGATGGATTTTATTTCGGATCTTCCTGTTTCTCAGAAGATGTCTGTCATCTGGGTGGTGTGTGACCGTTTCTCTAAGATGGTCCATTTGGTTCCCCTGCCTAAGTTGCCTTCTTCTTCCGAGTTGGTTCCTCTGTTTTTTCAAAATGTGGTCCGTTTGCATGGTATTCCGGAGAATATCGTTTCTGACAGAGGAACCCAATTCGTGTCTAGATTTTGGCGAGCATTCTGTGCTAGGATGGGCATAGATTTGTCTTTCTCGTCTGCTTTCCATCCTCAGACAAATGGCCAGACCGAGCGGACTAATCAGACCTTGGAGACATATTTGAGGTGTTTTGTGTCTGCAGATCAGGATGATTGGGTTGCTTTTTTGCCTTTAGCGGAGTTTGCCCTCAATAATCGGGCCAGCTCTGCCACCTTGGTGTCTCCTTTTTTCTGTAATTCGGGGTTTCATCCTCGATTTTCTTCTGGTCAGGTGGAATCTTCGGATTGTCCTGGAGTGGATGCTGTGGTGGAGAGGTTGCATCAGATTTGGGGGCAGGTAGTGGACAATTTGAAGTTGTCCCAGGAGAAGACTCAGCTTTTTGCCAACCGCCGGCGTCGGGTTGGTCCTCGGCTTTGTGTTGGGGACTTGGTGTGGTTGTCTTCTCGTTTTGTCCCTATGAGGGTTTCTTCTCCTAAGTTTAAGCCTCGGTTCATCGGCCCGTACAAGATATTGGAGATTCTTAACCCTGTGTCCTTCCGTTTGGACCTCCCTGCATCTTTTTCTATTCATAATGTTTTTCATCGGTCATTGTTGCGCAGGTATGAGGTACCGGTTGTGCCTTCCGTTGAGCCTCCTGCTCCGGTGTTGGTTGAGGGCGAGTTGGAGTACGTTGTGGAAAAAATCTTGGACTCCCGTGTTTCCAGACGGAAACTCCAGTATCTGGTCAAATGGAAGGGATACGGTCAGGAGGATAATTCTTGGGTGACTGCCTCTGATGTTCATGCCTCCGATCTGGTCCGTGCCTTTCATAGGGCTCATCCTGATCGCCCTGGTGGTTCTGGTGAGGGTTCGGTGCCCCCTCCTTGAGGGGGGGGTACTGTTGTGAAATTGGATTTTGGGCTCCCCCGGTGGCCACTGGTGGAATTGAACTGGTGTGCATCATCCCCTCTGTTCACCTGTTTCCATCAGGATGTGGGAGTCGCTATTTAACCTTGCTCCTCTGTCACTTCCATGCCGGTCAACATTGTAATCAGAAGCCTTTCTGTGCATGTTCCTGCTGCTAGACAACTCCCAGCTAAGTTGGACTTTAGTCCTCGTTTGTTTTTTGCATTTTGTTCCAGTTCACAGCTGTAGTTTCGTTTCTGTGTCTGGAAAGCTCTTGTGATCTGAAATTGCCACTCTGATGTTATGAGTTAATACTAGAGTCTTAAAGTAATTTCAGGATGGTATTTTGATAGGGTTTTCAGCTGACCATGAAAGAACCCTTTCTGTCTTCCTGCTATCTAGTAAGCGGACCTCAATTTTGCTAAACCTATTTTCATACTACGTTTGTCATTTCTTCTAAAATCACCGCCAATATATGTGGGGGCCTCTGTCTGCCTATCGGGGAAATTTCTCTAGAGGTGAGCCAGGACTATATTTTCCTCTGCCAGGATTAGTTAGTCCTCCGGCCGGCGCTGGGCGTCTAGGAATAAAAACGTAGGCAACGCTACCCGGCTACTGTTAGTTGTGCGGCAGGTTTAGTTCATGGTCAGTTTAGTTTCCATCCTTCCAAGAGCTAGTACCTATGTTTGCTGGGCTATGTTCTCTTGCCATTGAGAACCATAACAGTTTGACCGGCCAAAAAGGGTTAAATTAATTAACTGAGAAAGGAGAGAAAAGAGAAGTCTGCTGAAGATTTTTTTTTTTTTTTTTCCCTTCCCTTCAGTTCTGAGTGTGCTTGTAATTGAATCTCTTGCAAGTCTGCCTATATTGCAGCCTTTCTCTCTCTCTCTCTCCTTCTAATCCTGGAATGGCTCTGTGTTCACCTGTTTAAAATGGATATTCAGAGTTTAGCTGCAGGTTTGAATAATCTCACCACGAAAGTTCAAAATTTACAAGATTTTGTTGTTCATGTTCCTATATCTGAACCTAGAATTCCTTTGCCTGAATTTTTCTCGGGGAATAGATCTTGCTTTCAAAATTTCAAAAATAATTGCAAGTTGTTTTTGTCCCTGAAATCTCGCTCTGCTGGAGATCCTGCTCAGCAGGTCAGGATTGTGATTTCCTTGCTCCGGGGCGACCCTCAGGATTGGGCTTTTGCATTGGCTCCAGGGGATCCTGCGTTGCTCAATGTGGATGCGTTTTTTCTGGCCTTGGGGTTGCTTTATGAGGAACCTCAGTTAGAGCTTCAGGCGGAAAAGGCCTTGATGTCCCTATCTCAGGGGCAAGACGAAGCTGAAATATACTGCCAGAAATTCCGTAAATGGGCTGTGCTTACTCAGTGGAATGAGTGCGCCCTGGCGGCGAATTTCAGAGAGGGTCTCTCTGATGCCATTAAGGATGTTATGGTGGGGTTCCCTGTGCCTGCGGGTCTGAATGAGTCCATGACAATGGCTATCCAGATCGATAGGCGTTTGCGGGAGCGCAAACCTGTGCACCATTTGGCGGTGTCTACTGAGAAGACGCCAGAGAATATGCAATGTGATAGAATTCTGTCCAGAAGTGAACGGCAGAATTTAAGACGAAAAAATGGGTTGTGCTTCTATTGCGGTGATTCAACTCATGTTATATCAGCATGCTCTAAGCGTACTAAGAAGCTTGATAAGTCTGTTTCAATTGGCACTTTACAGTCTAAGTTTATTCTATCTGTGACCCTGATTTGTTCTTTATCATCTATTACCGCGGATGCCTATGTCGACTCTGGCGCCGCTTTGAGTCTTATGGATTGGTCCTTTGCCAAACGCTGTGGGTATGATTTGGAGCCTCTTGAAACTCCTATACCCCTGAAGGGGATTGACTCCACCCCATTGGCTAGTAATAAACCACAATACTGGACACAAGTAACTATGCGGATTAATCCGGATCATCAGGAGATTATTCGCTTTCTTGTGCTGTATAACCTACATGATGTGTTGGTGCTTGGATTGCCATGGCTGCAATCTCATAACCCAGTCCTTGACTGGAAAGCTATGTCTGTGTTAAGCTGGGGATGTAAGGGGACGCATGGGGACGTACCTGTGGTTTCCATTTCATCATCTATTCCCTCTGAGATTCCTGAATTCTTGACTGAATATCGTGACGTTTTTGAAGAACCTAAGCTTGGTTCATTACCTCCGCACCGGGAGTGCGATTGTGCCATAGATTTGATTCCGGGTAGTAAATACCCTAAGGGTCGTTTATTTAATCTGTCTGTGCCTGAACATGCTGCTATGCGAGAATATATAAAGGAGTCCTTGGAAAAGGGACATATTCGTCCTTCGTCATCTCCCTTAGGAGCCGGTTTTTTCTTTGTGGCTAAGAAAGATGGCTCTTTGAGACCGTGTATTGATTATCGGCTTTTGAATAAAATCACGGTTAAATATCAATATCCGTTGCCACTGCTGACTGATTTGTTTGCTCGCATAAAGGGGGCCAAGTGGTTCTCTAAGATAGATCTCCGTGGGGCGTATAATTTGGTGCGAATTAAGCAGGGGGATGAGTGGAAGACCGCATTTAATACGCCCGAGGGCCACTTTGAGTATTTGGTGATGCCTTTTGGTCTTTCAAATGCCTCTTCAGTCTTTCAGTCCTTTATGCATGACATTTTCCGTGATTATTTGGATAAATTTATGATTGTGTATCTGGATGATATTTTGATTTTTTCGGATGACTGGGACTCTCATGTCCAGCAGGTCAGGAGGGTTTTTCAGGTTTTGCGGTCTAATTCCTTGTGTGTGAAGGGTTCTAAGTGCGTTTTTGGGGTTCAAAAGATTTCCTTTTTGGGATATATTTTTTCCCCCTCTTCCATCGAGATGGATCCTGTCAAGGTTCAGGCTATTTGTGATTGGACGCAACCCTCTTCTCTTAAGAGTCTTCAGAAATTTTTGGGCTTTGCTAACTTTTATCGTCGATTTATTGCTGGTTTTTCTGATGTTGTTAAACCATTGACTGATTTGACTAAAAAGGGTGCTGATGTTGCTGATTGGTCCCCTGCTGCTGTGGAGGCCTTTCGGGAGCTTAAGCGCCGCTTTTCTTCCGCCCCTGTGTTGCGTCAGCCTGATGTTGCTCTTCCTTTTCAGGTTGAGGTCGACGCTTCTGAAATCGGAGCTGGGGCAGTTTTGTCGCAGAGAAGTTCCGATTGTTCCGTGATGAGACCTTGTGCCTTTTTCTCGCGTAAATTTTCGCCCGCCGAGCGGAATTATGATGTTGGGAATCGGGAGTTTTTGGCCATGAAGTGGGCTTTTGAGGAGTGGCGTCATTGGCTTGAGGGGGCTAGACATCAGGTGGTGGTATTGACTGACCACAAAAATCTAATTTATCTTGAGTCCGCCAGACGCCTGAATCCTAGACAGGCGCGCTGGTCGTTGTTTTTCTCTCGGTTTAATTTTGTGGTGTCCTACCTGCCGGGTTCTAAGAATGTTAAGGCGGATGCCCTTTCTAGGAGTTTTGAGCCTGACTCCCCTGGTAACTCTGAACCTACAGGTATCCTTAAGGATGGAGTGATATTGTCTGCCGTTTCTCCAGACCTGCGGCGGGCCTTGCAGGAGTTTCAGGCGGATAGACCTGATCGTTGCCCACCTGGTAGACTGTTTGTTCCTGATGATTGGACCAGTAAAGTCATTTCTGAGGTTCATTCTTCTGCGTTGACAGGTCATCCTGGAATCTTTGGTACCAGGGATTTGGTGGCAAGGTCCTTCTGGTGGCCTTCCCTGTCTCGAGATGTGCGAGGCTTTGTGCAGTCTTGTGACGTTTGTGCTTGGGCCAAGCCTTGTTGTTCTCGGGCTAGTGGATTGTTGTTGCCCTTGCCTATCCCGAAGAGGCCCTGGACGCACATCTCGATGGATTTTATTTCGGATCTTCCTGTTTCTCAGAAGATGTCTGTCATCTGGGTGGTGTGTGACCGTTTCTCTAAGATGGTCCATTTGGTTCCCCTGCCTAAGTTGCCTTCTTCTTCCGAGTTGGTTCCTCTGTTTTTTCAAAATGTGGTCCGTTTGCATGGTATTCCGGAGAATATCGTTTCTGACAGAGGAACCCAATTCGTGTCTAGATTTTGGCGAGCATTCTGTGCTAGGATGGGCATAGATTTGTCTTTCTCGTCTGCTTTCCATCCTCAGACAAATGGCCAGACCGAGCGGACTAATCAGACCTTGGAGACATATTTGAGGTGTTTTGTGTCTGCAGATCAGGATGATTGGGTTGCTTTTTTGCCTTTAGCGGAGTTTGCCCTCAATAATCGGGCCAGCTCTGCCACCTTGGTGTCTCCTTTTTTCTGTAATTCGGGGTTTCATCCTCGATTTTCTTCTGGTCAGGTGGAATCTTCGGATTGTCCTGGAGTGGATGCTGTGGTGGAGAGGTTGCATCAGATTTGGGGGCAGGTAGTGGACAATTTGAAGTTGTCCCAGGAGAAGACTCAGCTTTTTGCCAACCGCCGGCGTCGGGTTGGTCCTCGGCTTTGTGTTGGGGACTTGGTGTGGTTGTCTTCTCGTTTTGTCCCTATGAGGGTTTCTTCTCCTAAGTTTAAGCCTCGGTTCATCGGCCCGTACAAGATATTGGAGATTCTTAACCCTGTGTCCTTCCGTTTGGACCTCCCTGCATCTTTTTCTATTCATAATGTTTTTCATCGGTCATTGTTGCGCAGGTATGAGGTACCGGTTGTGCCTTCCGTTGAGCCTCCTGCTCCGGTGTTGGTTGAGGGCGAGTTGGAGTACGTTGTGGAAAAAATCTTGGACTCCCGTGTTTCCAGACGGAAACTCCAGTATCTGGTCAAATGGAAGGGATACGGTCAGGAGGATAATTCTTGGGTGACTGCCTCTGATGTTCATGCCTCCGATCTGGTCCGTGCCTTTCATAGGGCTCATCCTGATCGCCCTGGTGGTTCTGGTGAGGGTTCGGTGCCCCCTCCTTGAGGGGGGGGTACTGTTGTGAAATTGGATTTTGGGCTCCCCCGGTGGCCACTGGTGGAATTGAACTGGTGTGCATCATCCCCTCTGTTCACCTGTTTCCATCAGGATGTGGGAGTCGCTATTTAACCTTGCTCCTCTGTCACTTCCATGCCGGTCAACATTGTAATCAGAAGCCTTTCTGTGCATGTTCCTGCTGCTAGACAACTCCCAGCTAAGTTGGACTTTAGTCCTCGTTTGTTTTTTGCATTTTGTTCCAGTTCACAGCTGTAGTTTCGTTTCTGTGTCTGGAAAGCTCTTGTGATCTGAAATTGCCACTCTGATGTTATGAGTTAATACTAGAGTCTTAAAGTAATTTCAGGATGGTATTTTGATAGGGTTTTCAGCTGACCATGAAAGAACCCTTTCTGTCTTCCTGCTATCTAGTAAGCGGACCTCAATTTTGCTAAACCTATTTTCATACTACGTTTGTCATTTCTTCTAAAATCACCGCCAATATATGTGGGGGCCTCTGTCTGCCTATCGGGGAAATTTCTCTAGAGGTGAGCCAGGACTATATTTTCCTCTGCCAGGATTAGTTAGTCCTCCGGCCGGCGCTGGGCGTCTAGGAATAAAAACGTAGGCAACGCTACCCGGCTACTGTTAGTTGTGCGGCAGGTTTAGTTCATGGTCAGTTTAGTTTCCATCCTTCCAAGAGCTAGTACCTATGTTTGCTGGGCTATGTTCTCTTGCCATTGAGAACCATAACAGTTTGACCGGCCAAAAAGGGTTAAATTAATTAACTGAGAAAGGAGAGAAAAGAGAAGTCTGCTGAAGATTTTTTTTTTTTTTTTTCCCTTCCCTTCAGTTCTGAGTGTGCTTGTAATTGAATCTCTTGCAAGTCTGCCTATATTGCAGCCTTTCTCTCTCTCTCTCTCCTTCTAATCCTGGAATGGCTCTGTGTTCACCTGTTTAAAATGGATATTCAGAGTTTAGCTGCAGGTTTGAATAATCTCACCACGAAAGTTCAAAATTTACAAGATTTTGTTGTTCATGTTCCTATATCTGAACCTAGAATTCCTTTGCCTGAATTTTTCTCGGGGAATAGATCTTGCTTTCAAAATTTCAAAAATAATTGCAAGTTGTTTTTGTCCCTGAAATCTCGCTCTGCTGGAGATCCTGCTCAGCAGGTCAGGATTGTGATTTCCTTGCTCCGGGGCGACCCTCAGGATTGGGCTTTTGCATTGGCTCCAGGGGATCCTGCGTTGCTCAATGTGGATGCGTTTTTTCTGGCCTTGGGGTTGCTTTATGAGGAACCTCAGTTAGAGCTTCAGGCGGAAAAGGCCTTGATGTCCCTATCTCAGGGGCAAGACGAAGCTGAAATATACTGCCAGAAATTCCGTAAATGGGCTGTGCTTACTCAGTGGAATGAGTGCGCCCTGGCGGCGAATTTCAGAGAGGGTCTCTCTGATGCCATTAAGGATGTTATGGTGGGGTTCCCTGTGCCTGCGGGTCTGAATGAGTCCATGACAATGGCTATCCAGATCGATAGGCGTTTGCGGGAGCGCAAACCTGTGCACCATTTGGCGGTGTCTACTGAGAAGACGCCAGAGAATATGCAATGTGATAGAATTCTGTCCAGAAGTGAACGGCAGAATTTAAGACGAAAAAATGGGTTGTGCTTCTATTGCGGTGATTCAACTCATGTTATATCAGCATGCTCTAAGCGTACTAAGAAGCTTGATAAGTCTGTTTCAATTGGCACTTTACAGTCTAAGTTTATTCTATCTGTGACCCTGATTTGTTCTTTATCATCTATTACCGCGGATGCCTATGTCGACTCTGGCGCCGCTTTGAGTCTTATGGATTGGTCCTTTGCCAAACGCTGTGGGTATGATTTGGAGCCTCTTGAAACTCCTATACCCCTGAAGGGGATTGACTCCACCCCATTGGCTAGTAATAAACCACAATACTGGACACAAGTAACTATGCGGATTAATCCGGATCATCAGGAGATTATTCGCTTTCTTGTGCTGTATAACCTACATGATGTGTTGGTGCTTGGATTGCCATGGCTGCAATCTCATAACCCAGTCCTTGACTGGAAAGCTATGTCTGTGTTAAGCTGGGGATGTAAGGGGACGCATGGGGACGTACCTGTGGTTTCCATTTCATCATCTATTCCCTCTGAGATTCCTGAATTCTTGACTGAATATCGTGACGTTTTTGAAGAACCTAAGCTTGGTTCATTACCTCCGCACCGGGAGTGCGATTGTGCCATAGATTTGATTCCGGGTAGTAAATACCCTAAGGGTCGTTTATTTAATCTGTCTGTGCCTGAACATGCTGCTATGCGAGAATATATAAAGGAGTCCTTGGAAAAGGGACATATTCGTCCTTCGTCATCTCCCTTAGGAGCCGGTTTTTTCTTTGTGGCTAAGAAAGATGGCTCTTTGAGACCGTGTATTGATTATCGGCTTTTGAATAAAATCACGGTTAAATATCAATATCCGTTGCCACTGCTGACTGATTTGTTTGCTCGCATAAAGGGGGCCAAGTGGTTCTCTAAGATAGATCTCCGTGGGGCGTATAATTTGGTGCGAATTAAGCAGGGGGATGAGTGGAAGACCGCATTTAATACGCCCGAGGGCCACTTTGAGTATTTGGTGATGCCTTTTGGTCTTTCAAATGCCTCTTCAGTCTTTCAGTCCTTTATGCATGACATTTTCCGTGATTATTTGGATAAATTTATGATTGTGTATCTGGATGATATTTTGATTTTTTCGGATGACTGGGACTCTCATGTCCAGCAGGTCAGGAGGGTTTTTCAGGTTTTGCGGTCTAATTCCTTGTGTGTGAAGGGTTCTAAGTGCGTTTTTGGGGTTCAAAAGATTTCCTTTTTGGGATATATTTTTTCCCCCTCTTCCATCGAGATGGATCCTGTCAAGGTTCAGGCTATTTGTGATTGGACGCAACCCTCTTCTCTTAAGAGTCTTCAGAAATTTTTGGGCTTTGCTAACTTTTATCGTCGATTTATTGCTGGTTTTTCTGATGTTGTTAAACCATTGACTGATTTGACTAAAAAGGGTGCTGATGTTGCTGATTGGTCCCCTGCTGCTGTGGAGGCCTTTCGGGAGCTTAAGCGCCGCTTTTCTTCCGCCCCTGTGTTGCGTCAGCCTGATGTTGCTCTTCCTTTTCAGGTTGAGGTCGACGCTTCTGAAATCGGAGCTGGGGCAGTTTTGTCGCAGAGAAGTTCCGATTGTTCCGTGATGAGACCTTGTGCCTTTTTCTCGCGTAAATTTTCGCCCGCCGAGCGGAATTATGATGTTGGGAATCGGGAGTTTTTGGCCATGAAGTGGGCTTTTGAGGAGTGGCGTCATTGGCTTGAGGGGGCTAGACATCAGGTGGTGGTATTGACTGACCACAAAAATCTAATTTATCTTGAGTCCGCCAGACGCCTGAATCCTAGACAGGCGCGCTGGTCGTTGTTTTTCTCTCGGTTTAATTTTGTGGTGTCCTACCTGCCGGGTTCTAAGAATGTTAAGGCGGATGCCCTTTCTAGGAGTTTTGAGCCTGACTCCCCTGGTAACTCTGAACCTACAGGTATCCTTAAGGATGGAGTGATATTGTCTGCCGTTTCTCCAGACCTGCGGCGGGCCTTGCAGGAGTTTCAGGCGGATAGACCTGATCGTTGCCCACCTGGTAGACTGTTTGTTCCTGATGATTGGACCAGTAAAGTCATTTCTGAGGTTCATTCTTCTGCGTTGACAGGTCATCCTGGAATCTTTGGTACCAGGGATTTGGTGGCAAGGTCCTTCTGGTGGCCTTCCCTGTCTCGAGATGTGCGAGGCTTTGTGCAGTCTTGTGACGTTTGTGCTTGGGCCAAGCCTTGTTGTTCTCGGGCTAGTGGATTGTTGTTGCCCTTGCCTATCCCGAAGAGGCCCTGGACGCACATCTCGATGGATTTTATTTCGGATCTTCCTGTTTCTCAGAAGATGTCTGTCATCTGGGTGGTGTGTGACCGTTTCTCTAAGATGGTCCATTTGGTTCCCCTGCCTAAGTTGCCTTCTTCTTCCGAGTTGGTTCCTCTGTTTTTTCAAAATGTGGTCCGTTTGCATGGTATTCCGGAGAATATCGTTTCTGACAGAGGAACCCAATTCGTGTCTAGATTTTGGCGAGCATTCTGTGCTAGGATGGGCATAGATTTGTCTTTCTCGTCTGCTTTCCATCCTCAGACAAATGGCCAGACCGAGCGGACTAATCAGACCTTGGAGACATATTTGAGGTGTTTTGTGTCTGCAGATCAGGATGATTGGGTTGCTTTTTTGCCTTTAGCGGAGTTTGCCCTCAATAATCGGGCCAGCTCTGCCACCTTGGTGTCTCCTTTTTTCTGTAATTCGGGGTTTCATCCTCGATTTTCTTCTGGTCAGGTGGAATCTTCGGATTGTCCTGGAGTGGATGCTGTGGTGGAGAGGTTGCATCAGATTTGGGGGCAGGTAGTGGACAATTTGAAGTTGTCCCAGGAGAAGACTCAGCTTTTTGCCAACCGCCGGCGTCGGGTTGGTCCTCGGCTTTGTGTTGGGGACTTGGTGTGGTTGTCTTCTCGTTTTGTCCCTATGAGGGTTTCTTCTCCTAAGTTTAAGCCTCGGTTCATCGGCCCGTACAAGATATTGGAGATTCTTAACCCTGTGTCCTTCCGTTTGGACCTCCCTGCATCTTTTTCTATTCATAATGTTTTTCATCGGTCATTGTTGCGCAGGTATGAGGTACCGGTTGTGCCTTCCGTTGAGCCTCCTGCTCCGGTGTTGGTTGAGGGCGAGTTGGAGTACGTTGTGGAAAAAATCTTGGACTCCCGTGTTTCCAGACGGAAACTCCAGTATCTGGTCAAATGGAAGGGATACGGTCAGGAGGATAATTCTTGGGTGACTGCCTCTGATGTTCATGCCTCCGATCTGGTCCGTGCCTTTCATAGGGCTCATCCTGATCGCCCTGGTGGTTCTGGTGAGGGTTCGGTGCCCCCTCCTTGAGGGGGGGGTACTGTTGTGAAATTGGATTTTGGGCTCCCCCGGTGGCCACTGGTGGAATTGAACTGGTGTGCATCATCCCCTCTGTTCACCTGTTTCCATCAGGATGTGGGAGTCGCTATTTAACCTTGCTCCTCTGTCACTTCCATGCCGGTCAACATTGTAATCAGAAGCCTTTCTGTGCATGTTCCTGCTGCTAGACAACTCCCAGCTAAGTTGGACTTTAGTCCTCGTTTGTTTTTTGCATTTTGTTCCAGTTCACAGCTGTAGTTTCGTTTCTGTGTCTGGAAAGCTCTTGTGATCTGAAATTGCCACTCTGATGTTATGAGTTAATACTAGAGTCTTAAAGTAATTTCAGGATGGTATTTTGATAGGGTTTTCAGCTGACCATGAAAGAACCCTTTCTGTCTTCCTGCTATCTAGTAAGCGGACCTCAATTTTGCTAAACCTATTTTCATACTACGTTTGTCATTTCTTCTAAAATCACCGCCAATATATGTGGGGGCCTCTGTCTGCCTATCGGGGAAATTTCTCTAGAGGTGAGCCAGGACTATATTTTCCTCTGCCAGGATTAGTTAGTCCTCCGGCCGGCGCTGGGCGTCTAGGAATAAAAACGTAGGCAACGCTACCCGGCTACTGTTAGTTGTGCGGCAGGTTTAGTTCATGGTCAGTTTAGTTTCCATCCTTCCAAGAGCTAGTACCTATGTTTGCTGGGCTATGTTCTCTTGCCATTGAGAACCATAACAGGTATGGTTGTCTACTAGGAATATAAACAAAAAGCGGATAGGATCAGGCTCAACCACAGTTAGAAGCTCAGGGATAAAGCGGTAAGACAATACAAAAGATCTAACCCCGGCAAACTCCAAAATCATGAAGACAGAACTGTTGCTTTCAAAGTTTTTTTAAAATATCTTGTGCAAAAGAAAATGGTTTCCAACGTTTCGGCTCAGGCACGAGCCTTTGTCAGGAAGACAATCTTCTGGTAGTTGTATCGTATGTAGGTCCCGGGCTCTCAGATTGCCCTATGGAAGTCTGTCAAAAGTGGTCTTGATTGGCCAGCAGAATGGAATTAAATGAAACTGTTCACATCCATAGCAGGCTATCCTTTGTTATCAATTGCTAGGAATACAGTTGCATTGAAGTAGACTTAGCCTTTGTATCTTTAAGATTCAGCCTCCACACTGAAAGGGTCACTAACAAGGAAATAGGGTGGGAGCCACATGCCAGCTGCAGCCTTTCCTATGAACAGAGAATAAGGCTCATTGTGGTCTATCTACCTCTTACAACACCTTATGCGCATTCCATTACTTTTTAAAGATACAAAGGCTAAAGGTACCGTCACGCTAAGCGACGCTGCAGCGATACAGACAACAATGCCGATCGCTGCAGCGTCGCTGTTTGGTCGCTGGAGAGCTGTCACACAGACCGCTCTCCAGCGACCAACGATGCCGAGGTCCCTGGGTAACCAGGGTAAACATCGGGTTGCTAAGCGCAGGGCCGTGCTTAGTAACCCGATGTTTACCCTGGTTACCAGTGTAAAATGTAAAAAAACAAACACTACATACTCACCTTCGCGTCCCCCGGCGTCCGCTTCCTGCACTGACTGAGTGCCGGCCCTAACAGCAGAGCGGTGACATCACCGCTGTGCTGTGCTTTCACTTTACGGGCGGCGCTCAGTCAGTGCAGGAAGCGGACGGCGGGGGACGCGAAGGTGAGTATGTACTGTTTTTTTACATTTTACACTGGTAACCACGGTAAACATCGGGTTACTAAGCGTGGCCCCGCGCTTAGTAACCCGATATTTACCCTGGTTACCATTGTAAAACATCGCTGGTATCGTTGCTTTTGCTGTTAAACACAACGATACACGGCGATCTGACGACCAAATAAAGTTCTGAACTTTAATCAACGACCAGCGATATCACAGCAGGATCCTGATCGCTGCTGCATGTCAAACACAACGATATCGCTATCCAGGACGCTGCAACGTCACGGAATGCTAGCGATATCGTTTAGTGTGACGGTACCTTAAGTCTACCTCAATACATGTGTATTCAGTGGAGAGCGATCTGCTGCCTGCAACATCCTTTAGCATGATTGGTTTGGCAGTGGGTCAGTAAAGGTGTGGGGTGGCATTTCTTTGGAGGGCCGCACAGCCCTCCATCTGCTCGCCTGACTGCCATTAGGTAGCGAGATGAGATCCTCAGACCGCTTGTGAGACCATATCCTGGGTTCTTCCTAATGCAGAACAATGCCAGACCTTATGTGGCTGGAGTGTGTCAGCAGTTCCTGCAAGATGAAGGTATTGAAGCTATGGACTGTCTGTTCCCCAGACCTGAATCCAATTGAACACATCTGGGACATCATGTCTCGCACCATCCACCAACGTCACGTTGCACCACAGACTCTAAGAAAGGGAAAGTTAAAGGGAACCTGAAAGCTGATACATGCTGTCCAATCCACAAGCAACAGTCTCTGATTACATTATTTCAGCCATATATATTCTTCTCTGAAATAAAGCGCTGTTTCATAGAAAAGCATAGTTTAAAACAAAACGTGGTTTAATAACCCCCGTGGACTGAGCCACACAGGAGACTACTTGGAAAGGCAGGTCCCTGGCAACTTGTCCCTGCCCACTAGAATACCCCTGCTCCTGCTCTTTGTCGGAACTGTAGGCAGAGTTATCTTCCTGCTCTAGGCCAGAGAAACCAAGAAGAGACCTGCCAACAGGCCCAACCCGCAGCACAAACAGTCTCTCTCTTTGTCTATGATGATGGATATTTTTGTGCTTTTGTGCTTTGGGGCGAGCCTGTGGGTAGATCGCTTCTTGTTTTCTCTGGCTTACAGCAGGGAGATGCGGTCCACAGTCCCCGCAAACCCCCCCCCCCCCCCGGAGCACGGGCATATCATTAAAGGGAACCTGTCACCCCGTTTTTTCCGTATGAGATAAAAATACCGTTAAATAGGGCCTGAGCTGTGCATTACAATAGTGTATTTTGTGGACCCCGATTCCCCACCTATGCTGCCGAAATACGTTACCAAAGTAGCCGTTTTCGCCTGTCAATCAGGCTGGTCTGGTCAGATGGGCGTGGTGTCTTCCCCCAGATCTTGCTTAGTTTTCCGTTGGTGGCGTAGTGGTTTGCGCATGCCCAAGTCCAGAATCCACTGCACAGGGGAGGGAAAAGAGCGCGATCTGCGCTATTCCCCTGGTGATCGGTGGGGGCGGCCATCTTCCTGTGGCCGCGCGTGCGCAGATCGAGCGCTCTGCTACCCGGGGCTTCAGGAAAATGGCCGCGGGATTCCGCGCGTGCGCAGATGGAGATCGCGGCGGCCATTTTCCTGAAGCAGAGTTCGCATCTCTTTGTCCCTGTATATGGTATTATTCGGTCACTATGTGGTCTGGTCTTGGTGTGGTGGAATTTCTCCCTTGTATGTGGAATTATTTAGTCGCTATATGCTGGTAATGTGTTCTGGTCATGGTGTATTTCTCTCTTGTACAGTATGTGGTATTATTCTGTCACTACTTGGTGGTAATATCTAGTCCTGTCACGATGTGGAAATATTTCTCCCTTGTATGTGGTATTATTGGTCTTGGAATAGTGAATTGTGCTGTGTAGGGTGGTCAATTGCTCTCTCTGATATTAATTAGGAGAAGATTCTTTATTTCAATTAGTGATTAAATACTTGGAACAAGATGCACTTATAGGGGTTCTCTGGTGAAAACAAGTAATTATATCTCCACAGGATAAGTGATAAGTTATTGAGTGATGGGGTTCAAATGTGGAGCTTTTGTCCCCATTAGACTCGAGCGGCATGTTTGACTTGACCACTGATCTATTCATTCACTCAGTGGCTGGGAGTGCTGCTCTTGTTTTTTTCTGAAAGCTCCAAAGAGAATGAATAGAGCTGAGGTCAGAAAATCCCACCTGCCGCTGCATTTTCAAATGGGGATAAAAGTGTCAGGGATAAAATTTCCCAATTCTTCTGATCGGTACGGTTTCCAATGGTTGGACCCAAACTATCAATAAGTCATCACCTATCCTGTGGAGCCCATGGATCGGTGTGTTTTAACCAAAAAAGCCCGTTAATGTAAACTACTTTAATTGTAGATTCCAGTTATGGTGACTCACAGTAGATGTGCAGGAGCTGCCTGTGTTTTACAGTTGATGCTCCACTATAACAAGGATAACGGCTAACAGGTATTTGCATATAGCTGTAGGGTGGGACCCTAGGGTCAATTCCTTTTGTGGGCCCCAGACATCCCAGTCCGACGCTGTCTCCTAGAGAAGAAATTCTCCATATTTTGCGATCATTCAGGTACAGTGAAAGAAAAACCTGTAATCATGTAATACTGAGCAAAATCATCTAATTTGCAAATCTAGATATATATAATTGTCTAAGGGGTACTTCCATCTGTTTGTCTGTAACTTCCGTAACGGAAATCCTGGGTCGCTGATTGGTCGCGGCTGGCCACGACCAATCAGCGATATTGGGGCGGGAGTTATACACCGCTTCACTTTTTAGTATTGATGCTGCCTATGCAAAAACAGATAATGTTAAAAAAAACCATTATATTCTCGCATTCCGGCGTCTGCGGCACCCTTTCCCGCTCCTCACGACGCTCAAGAATGCATTGCGGCAATGACTCGAGATCACGTAGCGGTCTCGCGAGATGATGACGTAGCGGTCTCGCGAGACCGCTACATGATCATGGGTTATTGTCGAAAGGCATTACTGGGAACGGAGCGTCGCGAGGAGCATCGCTAAAGGCCTGGGCTGGATCCAGGGGCTGCCGGAATGTGAGTATATAACTATTTTTTATTTTAATTGTTTTTTTAACAGGGATATGGTGCCCACATTACTATATACTACGTGGGCTGTGTTATATCTACGTGGGCTGTGTTATATACTGCGTCGGCTGTGTTACATACTACGTCGCTGTGCTATATAATACGTGCCTTGTGTTATATACTGCATGGGCTGTGTTATATACTGCGTGGGCTGTGTTATATACTACGTCGCTGTGTTATATACTGCGTGGGCTGTGTTATATACTACGTGGGCTGTGTTATATACTACATGGGCTGTGTTATATACTGCGTGGGCTGTGTTATATACTGCGTGGGCTGTTATATACTACGTCGCTGTGCTATGTACTACGTGCCCTGTGTTATATACTGCGTGGGCTGTGTTATATACTACGTCGCTGTGCTATATACTACGTGCCCTGTGTTATATACTGCGTGGCCTGTGTTATATACTACGTTGCTGTGCTATATACTACGTAGGGTGTGTTAGATACTACGTGGCTGTGCAATATACTATGTGGCCTGTGTTATATACTATGTGGGCTGTGTTATATACTGCGTGGGCTGTGTTATAAACTGCGTGGGCTGTGTTATATACTGCGTGGGCCGTGTTATATACTGCATGGGCCGTGTTATATACTGCATGGGCTGTTTTATAAACTGCATGGGCTGTGCTATATACTACATGGGCTGTGTTATATACTACGTGGGCTATGTTACATACTACATGGGCTATGTTATATACTACATGGGCTGTGCTATATACTGCGTGGCCTCTGTTATATACTACATCGCTGTGCTATATACTACGTGCCTTGTGTTATATACTGCATGGGCTGTGTTATATACTGCGTGGCCTGTGTTATATACTACGTTGCTGTGCTATATACTACGTGGGGTGTGTTAGATACTACGTGGCTGTGCAATATACTATGTGGCCTGTGTTATATACTACATGGGCTGTTATATACTGTGTGGGCTGTGTTATATACTGCGAGGGCCATGTTATATACTGCGTGGGCTGTTATAAACTGCGTGGGCTGTGCTATATACAACGTGGCGGTGTTATATACTAGGTCTCTGTGCTATATACTACATGGGCTGTGTTATATACTACGTGGGCTATGTTATATACTACATGGGCTGTGTTATATACTACGTGGGCTATGTTATATACTACATGGGCTGTGTTATATACTCCGTGGCCTGTGTTATATACTGCGTGGGCTGTGTTATATACTACATTGCTGTGATATATACTACGTGGCCTGTGTTATATACTGCGGGGGCTGTGTTATATACTACGTTGCTGTGATATATACTACGTGCCCTGTGTTATATACTGTGTGGGCTGTGTTATATACTGCATGGGCTGTGTTATATACTACGTCGCTGTGCTATATACTACGTGCCCTGTGTTATATACTGTCTGGGCTGTGTTATATACTGCATGGGCTATGTTATATACTGTGTCACTGTGCTATATACTATGTGCCCTGTGTTATATACTACGTGTGCTGTGTTATATACTGCGTGGCCTGTGTTATATACTACGTGGCTGTGCAATATACTACGTGGCCTGTGTTATATACTACATGGGCCGTATTATATACTGCGTGGGCTGTGTTATATACTGCGTGGACTGTGTTATATACTGCGTGGGCTGTGTTATATACTATGTGGCTGTGTTATATACTATGTCGCTGTGCTATATACTACGTGGAGTGTGTTATATACTACGTGGCTGTGCAATATACTACGTGGCTGTGTTATATACTACGTGGGCTGTGTTATATCCTATGTGGACTGTGCTATATACTACATACATATTCTAGAATACCTGATGCATTAGAATCGGGCCACCATCTAGTGACATATATGTGGGAAAATTCTTACAATTTCATGTAGTGTCACTTTTTCTTCCCAATTGATATGTTCTTTTTAAGAATTATAAACAGTTTTTATTCTAAAACTCCAGTATTATAAAAACCAAAGAAAATAAGTTGAAATCCTATATTTTGCTTAGCAATGTTTACCAATTACTTTCATGTATGTAATCGGAGAACACTATCTTTAAAAAAAAAAAAATCAATATTGCTAAAATAACAGATAACAAGACGTAACAACTAAATATTATAGTATTTTCACTGTTACTGATGTGTGTCAAGAAGTAATTTCCCAATAAAATGTACCTTTCTGATGTTACACGAATTCTTTCATCACTCTTTGAATTGTTATCATCTTTTTTATCTTTAACATAGATCTGGACACATTCTTCTTCAAATTCATGCAGCCTTTTTTTCTCTTCCTCGGTCAAGAAGAGTTCTGTGGGCAAGTAGGAATAAAATAAAGGAGCTTTGCTCTGTTGGATTATGAAATCAGAAACATCGGAAAATAAATACTGTAGATTTAACTTACTTGGTGCCTGAGAACCTGATCTCTTTTTCCATCCACACAACCAGTTTATGACAGCATACAAATGGCTGAAGACAATAAAGGGTGGTGGAAGCACAGGCTTATTGTGGTAAAACATGACAAAATAATAGCGCTGAAACTTCCACAGATGATCAGATATGGTTTTGCATTCCATATACACGTTACTGTAAAACACAGAATTTTTAACACCATTAGTTGCAATGAATAGTACATATTTTAGTTACAGCGGGTGAAGCATCAATAAGTATTGAACACATCATTAATTTTTAAAATAAATATATTTCTAAAGGTGCTATTGACATGAAATTATCTCCAGATGTCATTAACAACCCCTCCAATCCACAGAGGCAAAAAAAAATCAAACCATAGATATCCATGAATTAAATTGTGTAATAGTGAGAAATGACACAGGTAAAAAGTATTAAACGCGCTTACTGAAACTTATTTCCTACTTCGTACAAAAGCCTGTTTTGCTTTTAATTTATTTTACACTGCTCAAAAAATAAAGGGAACACCAAAATACCACATCCTAGATATCACTGAATGAAATATTTCAGTTGCAGATCTTTATTCATTACATAGTGGAATGCGTTGAGAACAATAAAACATAAATATGATCAATGTAAATCAAAATCAATATCCCATGTCGAACTGGATTTGGAATGATACTCAAAATCAAAGTGGAAAATCAAATTACAGGCTGACCCAACTTCAGTAGAAATGTATCAAGACAAGGAAATGATGCTCAGTAGTGTGTGTGTGGCCTCCACGTGCCTGTATGACCTCCCAACAACATCTGTGCATGCTCCTGATGAGGATGGCGGATGTTCCCCTGAAGGATCCCCTCCCAGTCCTGGATTAAAGCATCAGTCAACTCCTGGACAGTGTGTGTGCAACGTGGTGCGTTGGTGGATGGAACAAGACGTGATGTCCCAAATGTGCTCGATTGGATTCAGGTCTGGGGAATGGGCAGGCCAGTCAATAACATCAATGCCTTCACCATGCAGGAACTGTTGACACACTTAAGCCACGATAGGCTTAGCACTGTCATGCATCAGAAGGAACCCAGGATCCACTGTGCCTACATATGGTCTCACAATGGGTCTGAGGCTCATCCTAATGGCAGTCAGGGTACCTCTGCCTAGCACATTAGGGCTGTTCGGCTCTCCATAGAAATGCCTCTCCACACCATTACTTTACCACTGCCAAACTGGTCATCCTGGAGGATGTTACAAGCAGCAGAACTTTCTCCATGACGTCTCCAGACTCTGTCGCATCTGTCACATGTGCTCTGTGTGAACCTGCTCCCATCCGTGAAGAGCACAGGGTGCCAATGTCAAATCTGTCAATCTTGGTGTTCTCTGGAAATTCCAATTGCCCTGTATGGTGTGGGGCTGTAAGCACAACACCAACTTGTGGACGTTAGGCCCTCAAACCATCTTCATGGAGTCTGTTTCTGACAGTTTGAGCAAACATATGGATGTCAGTGGCCTGCTGGAGGCCATTTTGCAGGGCTCTGGCACCTGAGCAATTTCTGTGGGTTGTAGACACCGCCTCATGCTAGTGTACAGTGTCTTAGGGGTGAGAGCAATGACAAAATGCAAAAGTGACCAAAACAACAGCTAAAAAAAATGAGAACAGAGAAATGGTCTGTGGTCACCACCTGCAGAACCACTCCTTTATACGTATTGTCTTGCTAATTGCCTATCATTACTACCTGTTGTCTGTTCCATTTGCACAACGCAGGAGAAATTGATTCACAATCAGTGTTACTTCATAACTGGACACGCTGATTTCACAGAAGTGTGATTGACTTGGAGTTACATTTTGTTTTTTTTAAGTGTTCCCTTTTTTGAGCAGTGTAGTAAAATATAAAAAACTATATAAATTTAGTAGAGCCACAGTTGTACTTTCCTACAGAATAAAATAGCATACCATTTTCACTGCACAGTGAATTCTGTCACATTGAAACTCTACCAACATAGCCGAATTGTTTTGTGTTTTATATTCTACCTGACAAAGTACGGAAGAATACAAATGCACAAAAATAGAAAATGGCCAAGGATTAAGGGGTGAGAATAAAGCTTACAATATGAATTTAATGTTTTTGCAAAAGTCTTATTAAGTGCACATGGTTTCCTTGGCAGCCGTACTGACCAGCAGGCTACTTGTGTTTCTCCATGTACAATATAGAGCCTCATTCACACATTCATGTTTAAACACACGTGGAAAAAATGATACCGGTGTTATCAGTGTTTTGCATCAGTCTGTCTGTAAATGGATCCAACACATTTGTGCATCATCGACGTGAGAATGAGGCCTAAAATTAGGCAGGTAAGTGATTGATGTCAATCCTATCAAACTCACCGAATAAGATATTGATGTCCATGAAAAAAAGTAGATCATAATTTTTTCCATGCCAGCTATAAGTAACCTCAAAGAAAAAAAGAGGCTAAAAAAAGCCACAGCCAGCTCACCGATCTATGCAGGTGCACGGAACTTCATCTCGGACTGGGATGAGTGTACGTAACGATACAAGGAAAGCGTTCCAGCTCCATAAAATATAGATACTTTATTTCTTCATTAAAAGTTGATACAGCATAATAGGTCCTTGCCTTGGTGCAAATGTGCCAGTACAAAGTGCATGCGACGCGTTTCGATCGTACCCGATCTTAGTCAATGCATAGTTTTCCAAAGTTCGCGCTAATTGTTATCAAGTGTTCATGGACCAATCCAGTGATCAAAACTGGTCACGTGATTGTTGCCACAGGTCCTGAACATATAAACTTCACCGCAGCTGCGAAAATTTCACATAAGTGCGGTGAAGTGATAACAATTGACAATACAATGCTCATAATAAAAACACAGTGATAATTACAATAATAAATACCTAAACATTACAAAAATTAATAACATTTAACAATAATGATACATGATCTCGTTTTTTCGGTTAAGACCAGATGGATATGTGGTTCGCAAATTGTAGATCCAAAAAGCTTCTCTGGTTAGAAGCTGTCTTTTGGTATCTCCACCCCGCTGAGACAGATTTATACGCTCTATGCCCTGAATCGTCATCATGGATGTATTTCCTGAATGGTACATGATAAAGTGTTTGGCAACAGCTGATAAATTCCTATTTGGAGTGTTACTACTCCCCAAATCCCTCAGATGCTCTGATATCCTGGTTTTTAACTTTCTCGTTGTGCACCCTATATATGCCAAATTACATTCCCTACAATCAATCTTATAAACCACATTATTTGAATGGAAGTTAATAAAAAATTTTATTTGAAAAGTTTTACTGTTGTCCCTATCCTGGAATGTGTTTTTCGTCAATGCATATCGACACGTGCTGCAGGCAGTGACACCGCACTTATAGAAACCCCTACATTGGAGCCATGTGCTAGAAGCCGGTTGGGGTGAAAAAAAGCTAGGTGACAAGGAGCTGCCTATAGTTGGCGCTCTTCTAGCCACAACGTTGAGACCATCCTTGAGAATATTTGAAAGGAAATCATCTTCCTGCAATATGGGTAACCTTTTTAATACTATATTTTTTATTGCGTTAAACTGGTTGCTGTATTGGAAACAGACATATGGTCTTTTCCCCTTCCCCTCTTTTTCTCTTTTATTTTCTCTTTCTAAGGTTAGAAGACTATCTCTTGGCTTTTCATCAACTATTTTTTGTGCCCTATTTAAAGTCCAGTCAGGGTACTCTCTTTCTTTTAGTCGCACTTTTAAACGATCAAATTCCTCCTTTCTTAACGTTTCCCTGCTACAATTTCTTTTAAGCCGTGTGTATTCTCCCACCGGAATTGATTTTATGGTGTCCTTGGGGTGACTGCTCTTCGCATGTAAAACAGTGTTCCCACTAATGGGTTTTACATGCGTTTTACTATCAATAATTTGATTTTCCACCCCCATCAGATCGGGAAAATAGGAGAACTTTTTACAAACCGTCAAAAAACGGAAAAGACGGGGCGGCAGAAAACACAAAAAGCATGCCGAGAATGACCACCAGATACAAGGGCAAGCAGAAAAGGAAATAAAATGTAATGTGATTAACCTGTCTACATTGGAACTATCGAATGATCAACTGGATGTTTTGTCCTTAGGCTTAAACTTTGTACCTGATATTGAATTTAACTTATTTACGACTATCATGGATGTGAATAAATTTATCCGGAACCTTACTATAAAAAAACATTTTTCTAACAACGAAGAGGAGAGAAACATTGAACGTGAGAAACGAGGGATCAATGAGTTTGCACATATGGATTTCAGTGAGCAATTAGCGCTTGTATGTCTCCAGGACTTATCCATGCAGGGTGCATCAGGATTTTCTGTGACTAATCAGTCTGCCTGCTTTTGCACAAAGAATCCATACTTCTACCCTATCCAGTCTAGGGTAGAATGTATGGATAAATTCCAGGATATGATGGAAAAAGATCTAAAGCATCTCAAAGATAATATTATAGTAAAAAATCAAAATAATAAACTAAATAATCTTACACATAGACAGAGAAAAGCCCTCAGGGAACTAAAAGAAATGAAAAATATCATCATTAAAAAAAGTGATAAGGGGGGGATGATAGTAATCATGAACAGGAAAGATTATAAAGAAAAAATGCTGGAATTACTTATGGACGATAAAACGTATGGCAAAATGAAAGGAAACCCATCTAAAAAATACAATGAGGAAATTAATATCATGATTAATGAAGGTTTAAGTTTGGGTGTTCTTAGCAAAAAGCAGGCAGATTATTTATATGTTCCTAGTCCAAAAATGCCTATATTGTACGGGTTGCCTAAGGTGCATAAAGGAGGGGGTGTGCCGGCCATGAGACCCATAGTGTCGGGCATAGGGTCAATGAATGAACATCTCTGTGAGTGGGTAGATTCCATCTTACAACCGCTTGTAATCAAATTACCGGGATATATTAAGGACTCCAGGGAAGTCCTTAAAACCTTCTCCAATAAAATATGGCAAAAAAATTATTCATGGCTATGCTGTGATGTCATATCACTGTACACGTGCATACCGCATACCTTAGCTATGGAGGCTCTGCGTGATCATTTAGATAACTTTAGCTCATATACACAGGACTTAATTAATTTTGTATTACAAGTTACTTTTTTCCTTTTAAAACATAATATTTTTTCATTTGAAAACACTGTATATGAGCAAAGGACAGGCGTTCCGATGGGGGCCAAATATTCTCCCTCATTGGCCAATTTGACTATGGCATATTGGGAGCGCAAATATATCTATTGTGTGAACAATCCCTTTGCTGGTTCTTTGGTCTGATACGGCAGATACATCGATGACACCCTAATTATTTGGGGTGGAGATGTATCTGCCGTGCCAGACTTCATTGATTACATCAATGGCAACGACTATGGCATCAAATTCACCCACAAATGGGACCACAGTGCAATTTCGTTTTTGGATTTAGATCTGATGGGGGTGGAAAATCAAATTATTGATAGTAAAACGCATGTAAAACCCATTAGTGGGAACACTGTTTTACATGCGAAGAGCAGTCACCCAAAGCACACCATAAAATCAATTCCGGTGGGAGAATACACACGGCTTAAAAGAAATTGTAGCAGGGAAACGTTAAGAAAGGAGGAATTTGATCGTTTAAAAGTGCGACTAAAAGAAAGAGAGTACCCTGACTGGACTTTAAATAGGGCACAAAAAATAGTTGATGAAAAGCCAAGAGATAGTCTTCTAATCTTAGAAAGAGAAAATAAAAGAGAAAAAGAGGGGAAGGGGAAAAGACCATATGTCTGTTTCCAATACAGCAACCAGTTTAACGCAATAAAAAATATAGTATTAAAAAGGTTACCCATATTGCAGGAAGATGATTTCCTTTCAAATATTCTCAAGGATGGTCTCAACGTTGTGGCTAGAAGAGCGCCAACTATAGGCAGCTCCTTGTCACCTAGCTTTTTTTCACACCAACCGGCTTCTAGCACATGGCTCCAATGTAGGGGTTTCTATAAGTGCGGTGTCACTGCCTGCAGCACGTGTCGATATGCATTGACGAAAAACACATTCCAGGATAGGGACAACAGTAAAACTTTTCAAATAAAATTTTTTATTAACTTCCATTCAAATAATGTGGTTTATAAGATTGATTGTAGGGAATGTAATTTGGCATATATAGGGTGCACAACGAGAAAGTTAAAAACCAGGATATCAGAGCATCTGAGGGATTTGGGGAGTAGTAACACTCCAAATTGGAATTTATCAGCTGTTGCCAAACACTTTATCATGTACCATTCAGGAAATACATCCATGATGACGATTCAGGGCATAGAGCGTATAAATCTGTCTCAGCGGGGTGGAGATACCAAAAGACAGCTTCTAACCAGAGAAGCTTTTTGGATCTACAATTTGCAAACCACATATCCATCTGGTCTTAACCGAAAAAACGAGATCATGTATCATTATTGTTAAATGTTATTAATTTTTGTAATGTTTAGGTATTTATTATTGTAATTATCACTGTGTTTTTATTATGAGCATTGTATTGTCAATTGTTATCACTTCACCGCACTTATGTGAAATTTTCGCAGCTGCGGTGAAGTTTATATGTTCAGGACCTGTGGCAACAATCACGTGACCAGTTTTGATCACTGTATTGGTCCATGAACACTTGATAACAATTAGCGCGAACTTTGGAAAACTATGCATTGACTAAGATCGGGTACGATCGAAACGCGTCGCATGCACTTTGTACTGGCACATTTGCACCAAGGCAAGGACCTATTATGCTGTATCAACTTTTAATGAAGAAATAAAGTATCTGTATAAGTAACCTCAGTCATATTTGTTCAGCATCAATAGTGGGGTTTTTTTAGGTGTTAAAAAGATTAATTAAAGAACATGCTATAAATGATTGTTTTACTTACTTAAAGATTGCAATGAGAAGGTTAACCATGATGATGTATTGTACAAATACATAAACAGCCTGCAAAAATCCATTCAGCCAACTTCCGGTAACACAGAGGTCTGGAGTGACTGTGTCATTCGCACAAGCTAAAAATAAAATAAAAGCAATAAAACAACAAAAAAATGAAAAATAATGAAACAAATAGATGTAGACTTATAAAATATATATGATATACATATACTGTATAACGTATTTTTCGCTTTCTAAGACGCACTTTTTTTTCCCCCAAACTTGGGGGGGAAGTGGGGGTGTGCCTTAGAAAGCGAACATGCCTTCCTGGGGGGAAGGTCCGGGTATCTCTGGGTGCCCGGTGGTTGCTGTGGGTGTCTCCGGTGCCCAGCGGTGCTGTGTGGGTGTCCAGCGCTGCCCGGGGCTCTGCCGAAATTTTGCGACAGGCCAGAGCCTGCGGCACATCCAGGGTACCACGTGCGCTGGTCTCCGGGAATATGGCCGCCGCATGCGCTGATGGTGATCTCGGGATCAAGATCTTGAGAGATGAGATTTCAGCGCTGATTGCAACCGCCAGGCACCCAGAGACACCCTGCAGCAGCACAAGAACCTCACAGCAGCACAAGATCCCCGCAGCAGCGCGCCACACATCGGAGCCCCCACTAATCCCTGCCTGCAGCCTGGAGTGTCACCCCACTCCTGCCTCCTCCAGCAGCGACCCTGGGATTCCGTTTCCCTGCAGCCACCACCCCCGGTAAGCAATAAGATGCAAGGATTGTAAGAAGCACCACCAATTTATAAAAAAATATTTTTTCCTATTTTTCGCCTCAAAATTTGGGGTGCATCTTATAATCCGAAAAACACGGTATATACTTTTTATATACAGTGGGCATGGTAAGTATTCAGACCCCTTTACATTTTTCACTCTTTGTTTCATTGCAGCCATTTGGTAAATTCAAAAAAGTTCATTTTTTTCTCATTAATGTACACAATCTTGACTGAAAAAAAGCAAAAATGTAGTCATTTTTGCAAATTTATTAAAAAAGGAAAACTGAAATATCACAAGGTCATAAGTATTCAGACCCTTTGCTCAGAATTGAGTAGAAGCACACTTTTGAGCTAGTACAGCCATGAGTCTTCTTGGGAATGATGCAACAAGTTTTTCACAACTGGATTTGGGGATCCTCTGCCATTCTTCCTTGCAGATCCTCTCCAGTTCCGTCAGGTTGGATGGTGAACATTGGTGGACAGCCATTTTCAGGTCTCTCCAGAGATGCTCAATTGGGTTTAGGTCAGGGCCCTGGCTGGGTCAGTCAAGAATGGTCACAGAGTTGTTCTGAAGCCACTCCTTTGTTATTTTAGCTGTGTGCTTAGGGTCATTGTCTTGATGGAAGGTGAACCTTTCAGCCACGTCTGAGGTCCAGAGCACTCTGGAAGAGGTTTTCATCCAGGTATATCTCTGTACCTGACCGCATTAATGTTTCCTTCAATGACAACCAGTTGTCCTGTCCCTGCAGCTGAAAAACACCCCCATAGCATGATGCTGCCACCACCATGTTTCACTGTTGGGATTGTATTGGGCAGGTGATGAGCAGTGCATGGATTGTCCACACATACCGCTTAGAATTATCACCAAAAAGGTCTATCTTCATCTCATCAGACCAGAGAATCTTATTTCTCATAGTCTGGGAGTCCTTCATGTGTTTTTTTATCAAAGTCTATGCGGGCTTTCATATGTCTTGCACTGAGAGGCTCCCGTCAGGCCACTCTGCCAAAAAGGACCAACTAGCGGAGGGCTGCAGTGATAGTTGACTTTGTGGAACTTTCTCCCATCTCCCTACTGCATCTCTGGAGCTCAGCCACATTTATCTTGGGGGTTTTTCTTTACCTCTCTCACCAAGGCTCTTCTCCCACGATTGCTCAGTTTGGCTGGACGGCCAGGTCTAGGAAGACTTCTGGTGGTCCCAAACTACTTCCATTTACGGATTATGGAGGCCACTGTGCTATTAGGAACCTTGAGCACTGCAGAAATTCTGTTGTAACCTTGGTCAGATCTGTGTCTTGCCACAATTCTGTCTCTGAGCTCCTTGGCCAGTTCCTTTGACCTCATGCACTGTGAGCTATGAGGTCTTATATAGACAGGTGTGTGCCTTTCCAAATCAAGTCCTATCAGTTTAATTAAGCACGGCTGGACTCCAATGAAGGAGTAGAACCATCTCAAGGAGGATCACAAGGAAATGAACAGCATGTGACTTAAATATGAGTGTCTGAGCAAAGGGTATGAATACTTATGACCATGTGATATTTCACTTTTTCTTTTTTAATAAATATGCAAAAATTTCTAAATTTCTTTTTTTTTTCCAGTGAAGATGGGGTGCAGAGTGTACATTAATGAGAAAAAAATAAACTTTTTTGAATTTACCAAATGGCTGCAATGAAGCAAAGAGTGAAAAATTTAAAGGGGTCTGAATACTTTACATACCCACTATATCTCTGTGATTTAAGGGTATGAAAATTCAAAGTTGAAAAATTGTGAAATTTTCAACATTTTCGCCAAAATTAAGTTTTTTTCACAAATAAACAAAAGTCATATCAAATAAATTTTACCCCTATCATAAAGTACAATATGTCATGAAAAAAACTATCTCAGAATCACTGGGATCCATTGAAGTGTTCCCTAATGATTACCTCATAAAGTCACAGTGGTCCATTTTGGTGTAAAAATTGGCCTGATCATTAATGTGCAAACCACTCTCGGGTTGTAAAGGGGTTATCCTGGTGACAGGTCCTTTTGAAATTTACAAATGAAAAAATACACATCAATGCACTTGTGCAGTGCAGAACTTACCATCTATTTCATATGCAAACATTTCACCATATGTCATCCAGTATGGACGAAACACTACATCTTTAGCAAGGGACCAAGAAGGTTCTTCATTAGGATAAAGGATCGCCTTTCTTGGCACGCCAAAGGAAAATACTACTACTCCCATTATAACTACAATGAAAAACATTCTTGTCATCTAAAATGGAAAAAAATATTGATTAAAAGAAATGTTAAAGGTAAGTCCGGCACTGCACATGTTATTTGTAAGTGACAATTTAGTTTCTTTTTACATGACAAATAAACTGTGCAAAACAAACTCCAATCGACGATATTGGAAGTTGATCGATGCTCCTTTAGTTAAATTTAAATGTGTCAATTATTTAGATTTTTTTCACTGCCAATGGCAGTTCACACAATCACCCACCCCAAAATATAGTTCATGTTATTATTGGCAGCACATTTATTGACAAGAGAGGATGTGCTACAAAGAAACATTTTTTCATTGTTTTATGTCATCATAAAAGACACATCTAGAAAACAAATTATTATTCAAGGTGATGTCTTGTAAATTGGCATCATCACTTAATTACATTTGTCTATGACTATGCAATAATTTGTTCTAAATAATCCCCCTAAGTTTTTTCACAAGTTTTTCTTAAAAGAGTTTTCAGGGAATAGAAATAAATAACTAACTAAAGGAAATATAATTATAAAAGGATTGAAAAAATATCTTTAGCAAATTACACTTGTTTTAGAGGCAATCACTATAGAATTAAAATGCCCACTGTTTTGTGACAAAGACAGAAACCTGTTCTAGCATGCTAATAGGACCGGTGTCTGTGAGTGCATGCAGTAAGAGTCTTAGCACCCTCTCTCCATGTATAGCAAGATGTACTGGAAATACCTGGGATGCTTAGGTAAGAAGAGACCACTCACACTGTTGTCCACCCTATCTGATCTGATACAGGAGATACCAGGGGTGTAGAGGTAAGAAGAGGCTGCTCACACTGCTGTCCACCTTGTCTCTCATCTTATACTGGAGATTCCAGGAATGCAGAGGAAAGAAGGGGATGCTCAAAATGAGGTTCAACTTGTCCTTCTGATGGAATACTGGAAATACAGAAGGCATCGAAGGTAAAAAGAGGCCGCTCACACTGCTGTCCATCCTGTCTACCTGATCTGATAGTGGAGATACTATGAATGCTGAGGTAAGAAGAGGCAGTTCACACTACTACCCACCTTATCTTGATGATCTAATACTGGAGATACCAGGCGTGCTGAGGTAAGAAGAGGCCGCTGACACTGCGGTCCATCTTATGTTTCTGATCTAATACTGAAGATACTAAGGCTAGATTCACATTGCGTCAAGTACATCGCGTTAAACGGATCCGTTAAACGCATGTACAGAAAAGGATCAAATTTGTAAAAAAATCGGCTTCACGTTAACGCTTGCGTTAACGCTTTTGACAGCGTTTTTCTCATTTTGATGTCCGTTCGCGATGTATCCGTTTGTCTGCGTTTGTCACTGTCAATAAAGTTTTTTTTTTTTTCTTCTCCTTTTGTCCTCGTCGGGGTGTGGGTGCAGACTCATTCTCCATTTTGAAAGCATTGAGTGAACTTCTGCTAGCAACATGTTTGTGTCTGAGCTGGTTCGATTTCGCTTGATGCGGTTGCGACTTCGGCAGAGAAAGCGTAGTTCGCAAAGGAGATATTGGATCCACGAAGTTAATTTCTTGCGGAGTACATATGGTGCCTTTCACACCCTGTATCTTCAGCTTCGGGATCACCCTTCAAAATTCCAACGCTATCTACGGATGTCCATTGAGACCTTTGATGTTCTGCTTTCACATGTGAAGGATGAGATACATCATCATCGCAGCACTTTCCGTGAAAGCATCTGTGCGGAGGAACGATTAGTAGTGACTGTGAGGTAATTATAAAATTTTTTCTCATTCTATTGACAAAGACTAGATCTAGGCATCGTGGGGCATAATGTTCATTTAGCAATTGTATATTCTATTTATGTAGCCTTTTAGTTGTCCTTTAAAATCCTAACATTTTTTTTTTTTTTTCTTTTTCAATGCCGACAGATATCTGGCTACTGGAGAATCTTTTGCGTCACTGCATTACCAATTTAGACTGGGGAAGTCAACAATTTGCCAACTGGTTCGGGAAACTTGTGATGCCATTTGGAACAACTTGCAACCACTTGTGCTACCAACCCCAACATCAGAAATGTGGCTAGCGATTTCCCAACAGTTCGAGGATGTGGCTAATTTCCCCAATTGTATTGGTGCCGTGGACGGCAAGCACATACGGATTCAGAAACCAGCGCATAGTGGGTCCCTGTACTATAATTATAAAAAATACTTCTCGATAATCTTGATGGCTATTGCGGATGCAAGATACCGGTTTGTAGCTGTGGATATTGGTGCGTATGGCCAGACTAACGATTCAAGAGTCTTCAGAGACTCCAACATGGGGAGATGTTTGTATAGCAACAATTTTAACTTACCCTCATCACGACCTCTACCGGGGACCGAAGACCCAAGTTTGCCCTTTGTTTTAGTTGGTGATGAGGCGTTCCAACTTGGGCAAAATCTCCTCAAACCGTACTCAAGCCGCAGTCTGAACTCCACCAAGCGCATTTTTAATTATCGCTTGAGCCGGGCAAGACGTTATGTGGAGTGCGCCTTTGGGATTTTGACATTAAAATGGCGAATTCTACTAACGTGCATGCAACTGCAACCAGAAAATGTGGACCGTGTTGTGAAGGCATGCATCTGTCTGCATAATTTTGTGGCCAGACATGAACCCCAGGTGGTTGACCCTGATGAATGTGAGTCGAACCTCATGAGCATTGAATCTACTGCTGTTCGGTCTACAGCTCAAATAATGAGGATTCATGACCAATTTGCACAGTACTTCATACATGAGGGGCATGTTCCATGGCAAGACAGACACGTGTAAAATTTATTTCAAGTCTGAAGCTGTGTTCTGATGTGTTTTTTGGTTTTTTTTTATTTCCAATATGTCTTGTAAAATATGTCTTGTAAAATGTTACATTACTGTTATGTTGTGTTCACAGTCATACAAGAATCAGATTTTAAACAGTTTACTTAAGTTTCCGAATTTTTATGAAAGAACAGTTGTGAACTTGTTACATATGATATCCCATAGGGATGTAAAAAAACACACACGAAATTGGGTGGTAAAAAAACAATAAACCAAAAAACGTGAAACACAGTTTGCACCTGGCTGGGGACACTGAGCTGTACTATAGACTCTGGTATTGCGCGGGTGTATTGTCCGCCCAGGTGTATGATGGACTGCTACTTTGTCTCTGATGTTCAATGCTCGGTTCACACCGGGCTCTATATTGAGGGTTGTAGGCCGGCATGTCTATGCTTCTGGTTCTCGATGGAGCTGGCTCCTGGGGTCCCACAAATTCCTCAAGAAGGTCATTCAGTCTTTGCCGAAACAAAAGGTTTCTGTGTGCCGGGATATTTTGTGCTACGGGAACATAGGACAAAAAAAATAGCTTCCATTCATTTGCAGAATATACAGACTCGCGATTGTAAGTCGGTAATTTCCCGCCTCAGGTCTTTCAGTTCACTCTGACACATGTCCTCAACCCGCTGAAGTCTATCGACAATAATGGCATCAGCTTCATCTTTTTGTGAAGCTCGCTTGCGTCCACGCACTGATTGCAACCGGGCACTCACACTTGAAGCCACAGTGCTTCTCTCCCCAGATCGTGGCTCGCTGATGACAGAGACGTCTTCAGTGCCCGTCTGCTGACTTGGTTCCAGTGGAGATGGCTCCAGTTCTTCTGCCTGTCTAGGCGCGGCGGTACTGCAGATCGTGCTGTAACCAAAAAAATATATATATATATTTTGCTGTAATTTTTTTAAAAAAATTTCTCGCACACAGACCAATTTGTACTTACGAGCGCTGAGACAATGTTTTTTGAAGAAAGAGCAATTGCTCGTAGTGCACATACGGGGTCACCCGTTTTGCACCTGCTCCGCTTGGTACATTTTGACTATTCCGGTAGTCACGGACAAAGCGGTCCCTTATTGATTTCCAGCGAGTATGGACCGCATCCGCTGTAATTTTTAAAAAAAGGTTAAAAAATTATATATATATATTAGTAGACAGTTCTTATATTGATAGTTTAAAAATTGTGTATAGTTAGTTTAGATAGTTGATATATAGCTAGTAGATAGATAGTTGATAGATAGTAATTATTATAGATGATAGAGAAATAGTTTAGTGTATAGGTAGTTGATAGTTTAGAGATAGATAGTAGACAATTTAACATCACCAATATTTACCAATTTTTTTCTTTGAGGTTGATGACTTCTCCATGTATCGGGGATCGAAGTGAGAGATAATTTGATCCCACAACTTGCGGTTCTTTACTATGTCATGGTGGGAGCTGTCGCTTTGGTCCCATATTGAGGGGTTGGCTTCCACAAGGTTGATCAGTGTCTCATTGTGAATGGTCAACGGCTCTTCGTCAACCACAATCCTTTTTTTTTTTTGGCTCGCTGACTTGGACTATGTAAACACAAAACGTTATGTTGAAAGGTTCAAATTCAGTTTATTGGTAGACTAATAGATAGATAGATAGATAGATACATAGATAGATAGATACATAGATAGATAGATACATTAGATACATAGATAGATAGATACATAGATAGATAGATACATAGATAGATAGATAGATAGATAGATAGATAGATAGATACAGCAAAAGATAGAGAGAGAGAGAGAGAGATAGTGGATAGATAGTTTATAGATATAGCAGATAGAAAGTGAATAGATTGTAGATAAATTTCTAGTTTTATATTTACCACTGGCAGTTGTGGAGACGACAGACGGCGAGGAACCTTCTTCCTCTTGTGTCCTCCGTGTGCCACAACCTATTGTGTATGTAAATGAAAAAAAAAAATTACATTTCTTTGATCAATAAATTTATGTTTGCAAAACTTAAAAATGTCTGCTATGTACCTTTGTTGGTTTTGCCTGTTTTTTTTTGGGGGGGCCTAGCAGCCTCGGGCTCCGAAGACTCCTATTTGCAATAGAAACATGATTATACATATATATATATATATAGCTTAATACACTGAATTTTCACACAAATTTTAGTGGTTTTTTAAAGTGCAAGCCTACCGACTGAGAAGAAAAAAACGCAGACACGCTGCTGCTGCTGCTGCTGCTTCCCTCACTATCCGACATCTGCAACAAAGCAATACATTTTTAGTACACACACATCCGTCGTACAATACAGAGTCCCATGATGTATACAGAGATATCTACTATATAATTGTCTAGGGAACTTCCGTCCTTCTGTCCTTCTGTCACGGTATTAATTCGCTGATTGGTCTCGGCAGCTGCCTGTCATGGCTGCCGCGACCAGTCTGCGACGCGCACAGTCAGAAAAAAAAGGGCCGCCCCGCACTCACTGCCCGGCGCCCGCATACAGCCCTCTGCTCACCGCTCACACAGGGTACTGTGACAAACGTCGCTGAGCAATATACTACGTGACTGGGTTCTGTATACTACGTCGCTGGGTGCTGTATACTACTTCACTGTGCAATACACTACGTGGCTCTGTGATGTATACTACGTCGCTGGGCAATATACTACATACTACATGGCTGGGCAATATACTACGTGGACATGCATATTCTAGAATACACGATGCGTTATCGGGCCACCATCTAGTATATATATATATATACAAATGTACTTACATTTCCTGTGATCTTTTGCAAGACACTTTTTCTCTGGTGTGCAGCAGGCCTCAGGATGTGCGCTGGGGACAGTAATGGCCGAAATCCTGTTTCCTGTCACATGACCACATGGACCTCCCTCAAACGCTATTAAAACGTATGGTTCTTTTTGGAAATTTATCAAGATTTGCGTCTGGCTGCGTTTGCCATAGACATCAATGGCAGAATTAACGCTTCCGTTAGTATTGCGTTAGCTTGGCCGGACCCGAAAACGCTGCAAGCCGCGTTCCAAGGTCCGTCAGAAAAAAACGTTATGTGACTAACGCATGCCAAATTTGGCATGCGTCACGAGGCGTCAGACAATGCAAGTCTATGGGCGCGTTAGTATGTGCGTTATATTGCGTTTTCACTACTTAAAAACGTGTCCGTTAGACGGACTCACCTAGCGCAATGTGAACCTAGCCTAAGGGTGCTGAGGTGAAAGGAGGCTGCCCACACTTCTGTCCATCTCATCTGATCTAATACTGGAGATACCAGGAGTGCCAAGGTAAAAAGCAGCTCTTACTGCTGTCCACCTTGTCTTTCTGATCAAATACTGGAGATACTAAGGGTGATGCTGTAAAAGGTGGCTGCCCACATTGCTGTCATAAAATCATAGTATGTTAGAGTTGGAAGGGACCTCCAGGGTCATTGTGTCCAACTCCCTGCTCAATGCAGGATTCATTAAATTATCTCATACAGATGTCTGTAGAGGATGCCCCCTTGTCCCCGTCTCAGGTCTACAAGTAAAAAGGTCATTAGAAAGGTCTCTGTACTGTCCCCTCATACATTTATACATTAAAATAAGATCACCCCGCTCTTCTCTGCACCCGCTCTAGTTCAGCTATGTCTTTCTTGTAGACTTCCGTAGATGTAATTTTTGTTTTTCTTGTCCAGGTGTAGAATCTTGCATTTTCCCCTCTTAAATACCATTCTATTAGTCGCTGCCCATTGTTCAAGCTTACCTAGATCCTTCTGAATCCTTTCTCTGTCTTCTCTAAGCTTTGCATGTTCTGCAAATTTGATCAGTTTACCTTCAGTTCCTTTATCTAGATCATTTATAAAAATGTTGAACCACACTGGGGCCAAGACACCCTATCTGATCTAATGCTGGAGATGCCATGGTTCTTATGAATGAAGAGGCTGCTTGCACTGCTGTCCACTTTGTCTTTCTGAATGCTGAGTAGCTACTGTGATCTACAGATAGTGTGACGTTATGTGGTATAGGACATCTGCATGACAGCAGCAGAGGAGCTTCCTACTGCACAGGTACCTGTCCTTTTAACATAAAACAGGTTTCTCCACTTTAACAAGCCGGCAGCTATTTCAAATCTATGATTACCTCCTGAGACAAATGTGTCAATTGCTAATTAAGGTATTTAAAATTGTATTTATGACATTTATTTTAGTTTTCTTTTCCCAGAGAACTCCTTTAATCCTATTTATTTAATTAATAAATTCTAGGCAAGTTTTAATAAATTGAAAATAGGCCTAATACCTGTATACCAAGGCTGTTAAAGGGTTTGTTCAGAAGTGTGATACTGATTTCCTTGTCCATAGCATAGGTCTTCAATATCAGATGTATGGGAGGGCTGACATTGGTCAGTTCCAATGGCGGATAGATGTAAATAGCATATAAAGCCAGAACACCACAGGTCGGTACGCTGTGTAGTGGTCACTTCCAGGTACTGTGTCTTCTTTTTAAAAATGAATAGAATTTGAACTGCAGTAACTGGAAATGAAAACTACAACAGTGTATGAAGCCATGCCGTTTTGTCACTGAACACTCTTTACAAGCATCCACATCCAGAACCAATAACAGCTGATCAGTGGGTGGGGTTGTCAGGAGTCTTATCATGCAAACAGGTAAATAATATATCATTACTGGGCAACCCCTTTAATTCCATCATTCTGGTCCCCCAAATGGAGGTTCTTCATACACTACATATCGTTAATATCACAGGTGATACAACCACTGCTCCGTGTTACAGGGCTGCACACCTGAAGCTGCCAAAACAACTCCTCTTTTCCTCCCTTCAGCTCTGTAATTATTGGCTGAAGCTGCACTCTTTACTCGTTTTCAGCTATTCCCATCTGCTGAAGATGAAAATGTTTGTGCACTTACACAAGATCCATAGGGTAGAGAAATACATTGCCATCACTTATGAGAGTTCAATGGATTGTATCTGATTTTTAACTCTGATATAATCACACAACATTTACACCATTAAAAAGCACTGCAAATCTTACAGATTCATGGACTTGAGACTTACTAATCAAAATCTTACCATTTTTCCAATCATGAAAATATATGGCCCAGCATCTTGACTCACATTTAATATGTCTAATAACTTTGCGAACCAAAATATTGTGTTCAGACAGCATATTAATCTTCCCGCAACAAACACTAAGTCTTCAGAAGTTTCATTTGTGACATTTCTGGAACCAAATCTCAAACAAAAACCGACAAAGAAAGTCAATATTCCCAGGAATTCATTAACATTGAAGTAGCTGCGAAGCCAAACTTTTAGCTTCTGAGTACTTTTCCCAGCTTCTGAAATAAAAACCTGGAACACAGAAAGTACAAGAATGCTTTTTATTTGTGTGGGAAAAAAGAACTATAATGAGTAAATTGTATTATATTACATTTAAGTGCATATAATGCAAGTGTATTTATTAAATGGAAAAACTATAGAACAGATTGAGAAAGATAAAGCAGCATTTCCACTGTGCTAGGCAGTGAGCGATGTGGGAGAAATAGTAATTCTTTAACTCCAGATTTCTGGTGTAAAGCTCCATAGTGTCATGGCTTCCCTTTATAACTTTGACTGAATGATCCCAGTGATATAGAATTGGAATCTGTGGTTTCTTTTATGTTTGTGTTGCTTTGAGACCAATAATAATACCGTATGGAAATTTTAAAGGAACCCGTGACAAAGAGGTTGTCCACCAGGGCCGGACTGGGACTAAAATTCAGCCCTGGCATTTGAAGTTACACAGGCCCACTTGTCACATGGTCACTGTATAATGTCTTTGTACACTTGTAGGCAGGGCCGGTTTTAGGCAAAGTGGGGCCCTACGCCTAGGCAAAGTTTAAAATGGGGCCCCAAATGCTAACATATTGCACATCACACAAAAGCATTTCGGTTGTATTTACAAGCGCTGAGTTCAGGCCGCTAAATGAGTTTGATCAACAATACTGAAGTTGTTCAACACTTGTTTCCCGGCCTCTTTCCACCAGCTGAGGAATAATGATGGGACAGAACGATCACTAATAGATCACTAATAGATCACTAACAGATCCCCATACAGTATCATGTTATCATCAGCACATCTACAGTTTACACCAGCGATGTGCTGCTGAGAACAATGATTTTTGTTCCACCAAAAACAATCTGAATATGCAGCATTTTACTTGTTTAGTAAAATACACCCCATAGTCCTCCATATATTATAATGTGCACCACAGTCCTCCATATAGTATAATACACTCCCTATAGTTCTCCATATATTAAAATACACTGCTCAGTCCTCCACATAGTATAATACACTCCTCATAGTCCTCCATATAGCATAATACACTCCTCATAGTGCTCCATATAGTATAATGCATTGCCATAGTCATCCATGTAGTACAATTCACTTCCCATAGTATAATGCACCCCATAGTTCTTCATATAGTATAACGTATTCCCCATAATCCTCGATACAGTATAATGCAGCCCACATATAGTATAATGCAGCCACCATCCTACAGAATATAATGCAGCCACCCCAGAGTATAATGCAGCCACCCCAGAGTATAATGCAGCCACCCCATAGAATATAATACAGCCCACCTCCCCATAATATAATGTAGCCCCCATAGAATATAATGCAGCCCCCCATAGTATAACACAGCCTCCCCCATAGAATATAATATACCCCCACAATAGTATATAACAGCCACATAGTATATAACATGGCCTCCCCATAGAATATAATATACCCCCATAGTATATAGCACAACCCGCATAGCAGATAACACAGCCCACGTAGCAGTAGACAGCACAGCCCATGTAGCAGTATACAGCACAGCCCACATAGTAGTATACAGCATTGCCCACATAGTAGTATACAGCACTGCCCACATAGTAGTATACAGCACTGCCCACATAGTAGTATACAGCAGAGCCCACACAGTAGTATACAGCAGAGCCCACACAGTAGTATATAGCACAGCCCACATAGTAGTATACAGCAGAGCCCACACAGTAGTATATAGCACAGCCCACATAGTAGTATACAGCACAGCCCACACAGTAGTATACAGCAGAACCCACAAATTAGTATATAGCACAGCCCACATAGTAGTATACAGCACAGCCCACATAGTAGTATACAGCACTGCCCACATAGTAGTATACAGCAGAGCCCACATAGTAGTGTATAGCACTGCCCACATAGTAGTATACAGCACAGCCCACATAGTAGTATATAGCAGAGCCCACACAGTAGCATACAGCACAGCCCACATAGTAGTATACAGCAGACCCCACATCTCTCCTCCCCCCTAGAATGGCCCCACAGTCCAGTAAAAAAAAACACTCCTCACCTCCCCTCTTGCCTGCGGTGATCCCTGCTCCTGTCTCGGCAGCTGCCGCTGCACTGCCTGGGACACAGTGATTGCGAGCGCATCCGCAGTGTCAGAGGCAGAGCGGGGAATGATGGGAGAGGGAGTGTCAGGTGACGCCCTCTCCTCCATTATTGCATTCAACTGTACCAGCATCATAGACGCCGGTATAGTTGAATGCGGCAGTGGCGGCGCTGAGGGGGGAAGGGTGAGTCGGCATGCAGCAGCCCACTACTGGCACCGGCCCTTCTGGCATTTGCCAGAACTGCCCGATGGCCAGTCCGGCCCTGTTGTCCACTACTTTATCATTGATCATCTATCCTTTCCATTGCTCCGTCTACCATCATTTAATTTACCTAGTAAAGGCTGTCCATGGTATTGTTTAATTGACGTGAATAAGATAATGCTGCTACTAAATAGACATTGTGCAAGTAAATGGACCTGCAAAACACAAAGTGTCCCGGTCTCATCAAACATCTGATCATCTGGGACAACAGCGATGCTAAAAGCCCCACCAATCAGTATTGTGATCCAAGAAAACTCCCCTAAATGAGTTTACAAGTCGATAAAGCATTTTAGAATGACAGTAGTTTAAAAGTTTTTTGCAACGTACTCACCTCCCGTATTCTTTCCACAGCAGTGGTGACTATAAAAGATAACACAATCCATTCTTGAACAGAAGGCATGCTTTCCATTTTAACCAGGACCACATAGGTGTAGAGCATTAAAAATGCCAGGTATGCCAGCTAAAAGAAGAGAACAAACCTCAAAAAGTTATCATTGAATATTATATGAAATGTATTGTATAGGCGTTCCTTGTAACAAACTTTGACAAGCCTTACACTATCAGCATTTTCTTGCCCGAACGTTTGCGGTTGAAATAAGGCTTTTATGCAGACAGTGAGGTTTTTTGGTACTTACCACAAAATCACTTTCTTGTAGTCTTTATTGGGGGACACAGAAATCATGGGTGAAGTCTGCTTTCATCTGGAGGTTGTCAGTAATAATACACCTTAAAAGAAAGTTGGCTCCTCCCCAGTAAATTACACCTAGTCTACCGGCAACAAGCGAGAAAGCAGTTTGAAAAGCTACATACCAAAAAGAAAGAACAACCACTTCAAGAAGAAAGCAACATAAATGCACACTTGAACGGGTAAACAATGGAAGGTTCACTGTCCCCCAATGAAGGCTAGAGATGTTATGGTAAGTACTAGTGATAAGCGAGTGTATTTGTTGCTCGGGTTTTCCCGAAGTATTTGTGACTGCTCGGAGATTTAGTTTTTGTTGACTCAGCTGCATGATTTATGGCTGCTAGCCAGCCTCAGTACATGTGGGGGTTGCCTGGTTGCTAGGGAATCCCCACATGTATTCAAGCTGTCTATCAGCTGTAAATCATGCAGCTGAGGCAAGGAAAATGAAATCTCTGAGCAGTTACAAATACTCGGGAGACCACCTGAGTGTGCTCGGGAAAACCCAGGCAACGAGTACACTCGCTCATCAAAATATTCTCATTTCTTGGGTGGGACTTATTAAAGTAGTTCCTGGGGTGGGGAATAACTATAATAATAATTATGCTACCACAGGAAGAATATTCATTACTCAGCTAACTTCCCAAGCAACTACTGCTTGCAAGAACTTCCTACCAAGATTTGTGTTTGCTGATGCAAAGGTATGTACTCTGGAAAACCTAGAAAAAGTATGGACAGATGAGGAAATAGCCACCCAACAGTGCTTGGTGACTTATGTCTAAGGAGGCTCCAACAGATTGGGTAGTGTGAGCCGAAACCCTGAAAGTAAGTAAGTGCTCTGGCCTTAACCTGATATTCCTCAAGAGTAGCAGGTAAATACAGCAAGCAATGGGTGATGTCAGGCCTCTGCAAAGGCCTTCTGGAATGACAAGGCATTCAACATCTAAATGGAGCTGTGATGTATCACTGCTCTGACCACGTCAAGCTTGTGCCAAGCTCTACAGAAGGATGAGGGGTCTAAGGAAAGAAGCAGAGAAGTATATTGTCCTTATTGAGGTGGAAAAAGAAACCACCGTAGGAAGCAGGGAAGGACTAAGTAAAGAATAAGGAATGGAGAGAGGCAGGAGAGGGCAGCCAGCTCTGAAACCTGCCTGATAGAGATTATTGCTGTAAGGAATGCCACCTTACAGGAATAGGCCCCTTTCACATATCAGTTTTTTTGCCATCAGTCGCAATCCGTTGAATTTTGAAAAAAATGGACTCATTGCAGATTGTGAAAAACTGATGCGACGGATCCGTTTTTTCGACGGATCCGACTAGGGGGGCTGGTTAAAGGATCCTAAAAAAATCTGAGCATGCTCAGTTAAAAAAATGGAGTTCATCACCGAATTCTATCATTTGACAGATCCAGCGCCCATAGTCGTCCTTTCTAACAAATGACTGATGGAGATGGATCTGTCGCTGTCCGTTTTTTTGACGGAGACAAAAAACGTTACTTTGTTGTCTCCGGCTGCCGGACAGACAATTTTCAACAGATCCGGCAAACGACGGATGAAACGTGAGGCCATCCATTGCTGATACAAGTCTATGAGAAAAAACGGATCCAGTGGCATCAGTCACTGGATCCGTTTTTTTCAAAATTCGACGGATTGCGACTGATAGCAAAAAACTCATGTGTGAAAGGGGCCATAGCCAGAATGGTGAGAAATACCTGATCATCTTAAATGGCAGGTACTGAAGATCGTTGAAAAGAAGATTGAGATACCAAGGATCCAAGTGGGGTGGGCCACCAACTGAAGAAAAGTCTTGACCTGAGGATTGAAAGCCAGATCCCTTTGGGATAGAACAGGAGATGTGGAAACCTGGCCTTTGAAGGAACAAAAATCCAATCCCAACAGCTTTGACTGCAAAAAGAAGAAAAGAGCTGTAAAGGATAAAGACATAGGAGCAAAGTCATTGAACTCACACCAACCAACACAGTCCTTCTAAATGTAATGGTCTATAGATAACAAGGAGGGGTTTTGTGCCTCGATCATAGTCTGAATAACTGGATCAGAAAGGTCTGATTCAACAGCCAAGCTGTTAAATTGAGCCACAGTGAATTCTGATGGAAGAGCAGAAACCATCTGAAAGTAGATCTGGACAGTCCAAGAAGCTCCACGAGGTGTCTGTGAGGAGGTTGATCACTTCCACGTATCATGACTTTCAAGGCCAGTCTGGAACGATGAAGATGACAGAAACCCTCTCTGTCTTGATCTTCATGAGGAGCATGGGTAGGAGTGGCAGTGATGGAAACCCATAAGGCAGGGAGAAATGTGACCCAGGGATTGCCAAAGCATTGGAAACAATTACCAGAGTGTCCTAATACCTGTCCACTAACCTTGGAACCAAAGACAAATCTGACTGATGAACTCCAGATGAAGCGACCACTCTCCTGTGGATAGCCCCTCATAGCTTGAAAATTCCACTGAAATCTACTGCACTCTGCTCTCTGCCCAATCCAAATCTCTACCAAGGCTAATCAACTTAGAGTTCCTCACAAATGCTTGATGTATGCCAACAATCTGGCATTGTCTAACTGGATCCAGACAGGCAGACCAGAAAGAAAGTGCTGCCAAAGAAGAAGAGACCTGCCCTCCTGCTTCTTCCAACAACCTTGAACGGAAAACTGTGTGAAAACTACTCCCCAGCTGAGTAGGATGGTGTCCATTGCCAGAATCTTCCACTGATACTACACAGATGAAGTCCAGCAACAATCAAGAGACTGGTGGATAAGAAAAGATAGATGGACCAACAGATCCAAGGAGACAACAATCCTGTATCAACAAGAAGGAAATGCACTATGCAAGGGTCTAGAATGAAGATGAGCAAATGTAATCGCCTCAAAGCTTGCCAACAACTTACCCAGGATGCTCCTGCAGAAGCAGAGGAGGTTTCTCAATGGCAATCTCAGGTAATGGATGAAGAGCCGATCTCTTATCTTCAGGGAGAAATACCCTAGCCTGAGCTGCTTCAAACAACATCTCAAGAAAACATAGACATTGTGCCAGGATCAGAGAGGACTTCGACCTCTTGAGAATCCACTTGAAGCCTGAATTCTGTAGAGTCTCTAGGTTTTCCATGTGGGAAGAAAACTTGATGAGAATGTCATCCAGGTAAGTGATAATAACGCCCCCTCTGATTTGAAGATGAGCTATAACTGTTGCCATCCAAAGGGCAGAACCAGAAATTGAAAAATAACCTGTTTGACCACAAAGTGGAGAAACCTTTGGTGAGTGGGATAGATGGAAATGTTGAAGTAGGTATCCCGAATATTCACTGAAGGTAGGAATTCCCAGGGAGGGACAGTGCGAAGAGACTCCATCTTGAAGTGACGCAGTTGGATCACATTGCTAAGTAACCTTAGGTTTAGGATGTGCCGAACTAACTCTAAAGCATTTCCTAGGCGGAACTGGGACAATGACTCCTGCCTGGAGAAGGGAGTCCTAGGAGGATGAGACCTGAAGAAACTGTCATTTGGAAGACTAGTGAATGCTATCCTGTAACCAGAGGAACCGACTTCTATGAGGGAAGAAACCTTGCTGATTGGCCTAGTATGGAGGATAGGATAGGATGGAGATGTGGCCTAGTGAGACAGTAAGGCTAAATTAGAGTCCCAGACATGCCAAAGACCCAGGGGCACTGTGGGCTGCACAGGAAAGACTGGAAAGGGAATTGTGCGGCCCCCTAACCATGGAGCCGGAGGGACCCGCATTCAGTTGGAGGGAATGCCCAGAAGACAGAAGGAAGAGCGCAAAAGAAGAAGAGAGTTAAAGAAACTTGTATGTCCTGCTACTAGACTGCCACGGGAATGCCATGACTCTGTGACAAAGATGTTGCAGAAAAGACTACAGGGAACACCAGTGTGACAAAGGGCCCCACTAAGGCACATACTTAGGCACTACTCCAGCAGTTTTTATTTCAGTGCTGGAGTGGAGCTTTAAATGTAAGCCCCCTGCCCCATTCTTATAGTCACTTTCTGACAGCTTCCCCTTTTACCAACACTGCTCCATCCTGCGGCGCCATCTTATGCCTGGAAGTCAGAAGGTACATTACAAGAGCTTAACGCAAGTCTATGAGAGCCAGAATGAGGCTCTCATAGAGAAGTATTGAAAAGTGACCTCTAGCGCGCTCCATGAAACAGTGGAGCAGCTGGCAGGTCACTTTTCACCGGAGGCCGACAGAAGCAACACTGGAAAAGGCTGAAGACAGCAGCAAGTGAATATGAGACAGAGGCCAGGGGAATTACATTTAAAGCGCCTCTCCAGGGGTGCAATATAGAAAAACACTGGAGTGGTGCTTTAATTGTCCTGAAGAGACTTGATTTTGTGGTCCTGGAAGTCCTGGCTCCATCTTCTCTTCCATACAGCGTGCTACACTCAGGGGGCAAGCAGGAGTCAAAATGCAAAAGGACAGTCCTACACGGTATCTGTTTACTTTGTTGAGGTACTATGGTCCACCCTCCTGACAAGAGAGGATACAGACTAACCACTACAGACTGTATTCTACGTCGCATAATGGGGTGAAGCAGAGTGGCCCACGCTGTTCTGTTACCCAATTTAAAGGAAAACAAGAGTGAGGTTAGTTCTTAACATGACAAGCCACAGGCAGAAACAGGTCTGAAACGCACATCCCTGTCTATCTCATATGTGACACTATGCTATAACAATTAGCTTGGTGTCAGTAGGCTAGGGGTAGTCTGCTAGGGAGGAGCCAAATTTTGTTTTTAATGTGAATTATTGGTGTTAGCCTCCAGGTGGCACCAGACTTCACCCATGATTTCTGTGTGCCCCAATTAAGAATCAAGCTTTGTAGCGAGGACTAGATATAACATGCTGGAAGGTTTTCAGTTGATTAGAGATGCACAATATAGAGAGAACATGTTGTGGACGGCCTTGTATGTCATTGTCACTAGAGGAGTTAGAACAAGAAGTGGGTTAGGGAGGAAGCCACAGAGGAGGATGTTACAGTAATCCAACAGGATATTATGAGGACATGTACAATCATTTTGGTTTACTCAAGATTTGTAATGGAGTGGATTCATTAAATATATTTTAGAGGTAGAAGAAGTTTTCTTCTACAGTATATGATATAAAAGGACAAAAAATTCTAAATGACGATTAAATAAAAAGTTGGTTTACCGTGTTAAACCAGAACTTCACAATTGGTGCGTGGTAGAATGCAAAATACTTCTGTGCCAGTGGAAGACGGTGAGCTTTTCCTTTCATTCTCAAGCCAGGAACATATTCTTCAAATCCATCAAACAATTGGGCTCCTTTTTGAATACCCTAAAATATACATCCTACAGTCTGTACTGGTATTTCTATAGATATACATAAAGATACTATAGTATCAAGAGTTGATACTGACCAACCTAATTAGATTTTACCTGACATGGTGAAAATTAATATTTTTGCTTTGAAAAATCTATTTAACTTTAAATTAAGAATAATGCTTCTATAATTTTTATGTTAGTGACTAGTTACATTGGGGGGGGGGGGGGGGGATGCAATTGAGAAGCATCCATAGCATATTAATATGAAGAACAAGAAGTAAAATGACTATTCACAATATCATTCTGCATCCTAAGCCAGATTAACAGTCAGAGGGACATATATTTGACATAGTGACTGCTTAATAATTAGACTTTACCTCAACACCTCCTTCTACAGAAAACTTCACCACTGGATTTTCATTTACAATCATCTCATGAGCATCCTGGGACACAGGAATATGGGACATTTGTGCTCTTGATTTGTATTCCAACAGTGGTATTACTGGTGGAAGCAGAATGCCAATAATCACCTGGTGAAAATGATGTAAATATGGTCAATATATTAATCCTTTTAGGACTCATGTTGGGTCCTCAGAACAAAGCATGTTTTGTTTGTTTATAGTTGCATTCAAAGGGCCATAACAATTATATTTTCCTTTGACCTGAAGGTTTGGTTTTTTTTCTTTGTGGGAGAAATTGTATCTATCGGTGGCACCGTTTTGGGTTCCATATGACTTATCAACTAACTTTTATTAACTCTTTATGTTAATTAACTCAGTTTTTAGTTAATCATACTTTGTGGTGGATGTAGAGACAATATACTGCGTGGGGCTATCATACTGTCTAGAAAGCTATAGGGGGGATCATGATGTGGAGTTTCATACTGTGTGAGGAGTTGTGGGAGTGATTATATTGTGTGAGAAACTGTGGGGCATCATAATGTGCGTGGGCTGGTGACTGGCGGCATCATATTGTTTAAGTGGTTACTGTGAGGGCATCATACTGTGGGAGAGGGCTACTGTAGGGGCATCATACTGAGTGGAGGACTGTAGGGGCATCACACTCTGTGTGAGTCACTGTGCTGGCATCATAGTGTGTAAGAGGGTCACTGTGCCATCATCTCACGGTGTGTGGGTTACTGTGGTGGTCTGATAATATGTTAGTGGAAACACTGGGGATATCATACTTTATGGGGACACTATAGGGGAATCACACTCATAATCATGTGTTGGGGCTCTGGGTGCACTATACTAAGTTGGAGGCAGGGGTGTAACTACAACAGGTGCAGGGTTGCAATCGCACCCGGTCCCTGGAGCCTAGGGGGCCCTAAAAGTCCCTTTGGCCTATAGAAAAAGACTATTGCTATTAAAGATTTAAAATATTTGGGGGCCCCGTGGGAGCTTTCGCATCGGGGCCCATGAGCTTCAAGTTACGCCACTGGTTGGAGGTATTGTGGGGACCTCATAATGTGTTGAGAGCATTGTGGGGTCATCATACTACGTGTGTGGTGGTACTGTGGGGAGAATTCACTGTGGGGGTATTATACTGGGTGTGTGTGCATTTTTGAGGGAATTACACTTTATGGGGCCATGAGAGTGTTATCTTAGTGGGTGAGAAAACCAAAGGGCTTCAACAGAGGCACAATTACGGTGTCCATGCCGCAATACATATCCTTCTCCCTGTTTGGAGGTATGTGCTTCTGTGATTTCACCTATGTGCTGTGACCCCGCCAAATAATTATTTACATGTCCACTCATATGAACACCCACTGTTCATGAGAACCTTGGTATAAACAAATGGACTGTAAACTTTTTTTTTATATTTCCTCATAAATTGCTGTTTTTGTATAGTAAAAATCCCCAAAGAAAACCATCACAGTTACCTTACACCAATTATTTTTCCTTAGATTCAGGCGTCCTATCCACATATCTGTCAGCAGTTTCTGAGTGCACGCGTGGGAAACAAATGATCGAAGTTTTCCAGAAACAGCGAGTTTAAGGCAGGTTAGATTACTCCAGTTGCTCAACTGATATGTTAGAAGTTTCATTGTCATTATTTCATTCTGTTTATAGGTTTTATCCAGGAGTTCTACTGCAAGGTTCCCAAATTCTCTAAATACAGGACAAAGAGAAAATATAAGAAATACATACAGTATGTCTATATATTAGAAAAATACATACAGAAACATACTATACAATGTAACCTCATTGAGAAGACCAAACAAAGTGTAATTAAAATGTTCTAACGACTATCTTCTCAGAGAGGACAGTCGGTATACATAGTATGTAAAGGTGCTGAAAGGTGTTACACACTGTCATGGTGTGTATATATAAGGTATATGTATATATATTTTAATAATTAGTAATGGTCTATTTTGCAGTAGTTGAACAGATAAAAACACTATAAAATATTTGCAGTTACGTGGAGTAGGCTTTTAATTTTTCAGGTGTATCATCAAAGAAGTCACACTGTCGAGCCTCATGGGACATAGCTTTGTAAAGACATCTTGCAACCAATGCCTTGGCCATGGATTCTTCATCACGCTGCCAGAAGAAGAGCGCCATCTTTTGTCTCTTCATTAACACTGCCCAGATCAGAAGATCATTAAATGGATAATGGAAAGGTCTCTCGTTATCATCCCCAGTTCCAAGAGTTCCAGCTTTACATGACATTTGCAGATTCTCTTTTTCACATCCACTATCCTATAAATAAGTAACCAGGAAAATTAGTTATATGTAGGGGATATCTGCTGGGCTGACTTGTATTTAGAGACATTGGGCCCAATTCATTATTGCGTTTGCAGCTGCTCTTTGTCTGATTTTAGGGTTTTATCACCTGTTTTTTATTTGCGCCTAATTCTTCCTTCTTGACATTTTTAAGACTATTTTATGAGTTTGCCTGTTCTTTTTTATGTTTGCAATTGTGGGCCGAGTTTGGGGTTTCCAGATGTTTTTGGCTGATTCATCAATTGCAAATGTACCCCAGTCTCCTCTTGTAGTAAATTTAAGTATGCCAGTTATTTTGCTGCAATTTTTGCATGATATTTTGTGAATTTTTACATTAAAGAGTCAAAAACAAAAGTTAAAGACAAAAATAAAAACGAATTTTGATGTTGCACACAATTTGCAAACCATTTTGAAGAATTTGGCGCAAAGAATACTACAAGCCAGAAAAGTGACTTTAAAAACCCTGGAAATGATGAATCATGGCCATTGTCTAAGTTTGAGCCATCATAATTCTTCAGTTGTCCGTGCTAGCTATCATTGTTCTGCAATACTTTTGGGTACCTTTGCTTTATAGGGCTGTGCTGTTTGAAGAAAGTGATTATGCCTTGTCTTTTCTCTTCTTTGTGTTTTGTCGAAGGTTTCTTTGCTTTGAGAGGCACCGACTGACTTTTGCATACAGTTCTGAAAAAAAATTGGAATAATTAAAAGCTATATGGCCTAAATACAAATTCCTCAGTATCTACCTTAAAGCTTTATATTATTCCCAGAATCAAATAAATCCCTTTTTTTACATCTTTTTGGAAATATCTTATTATTATAAATTTTTTCATTTGCTGTTATTGTATATTTGTATGCATCTGCATGGCTGTAAAAATGGGGATGCAGAAACTGCAGTCGCACTTGTGCCTGTGTAGGCCCTTATGCCCCTCTGCTTTATGTGTATGTACATGTTTTATCTGTTATCCCTAGTACCAAGTTTTCTCAACTCTTGTATTGGGAAATCACTGCATAAATCACTGCATAAGTCATTAATGTTAAATCAATGTACTTATAACCTACACATTTGGTCAAAATTGTTGGTACCCTTCTGTTGACACAGGAAAAACCCCACAATGGTCACTGAAATAACTTGAAACTTAGGGTGCGTGTCCACTGTCCGGATATACGGCGCTTTGGAAGGAGCGGAAAACCCGCTCCGCCCAAAGCGCCGCCCCCTTCTGAACGCTCGGTGATTCCGGATGTGTTCATTGCACACATCCTGAATCTCGGCACCCTATGCATAGGGCCCTGTGATTTACCTTGCGGCGATGGAGCCTCGCCGCAAGGTAAACAGACATGCTGCGTTTTAAAAAGACGCGCCGCATGTCCGTAAACGCAGGGCCGCCGGGTGCGTGTTCGCACACATAGTGGAGACAGGATTTCATAAAATCCCCTCCACTATGCTGTAACATCTGGACGCTGCGGGTTGAAGGCTGTGGTTGTATGCAGCGTTCAATCTGCAGCTAATCCGGATGTAAACCGGCCCGCGGACACGTACCCTTACAAAAGTAATTTTCAATTTAAATTTACTTAATATCAATTAATGAAAATCAGACATTGCTTTTGAATTGTGGTTCAACAGAAGTTTTTTGCTTTTTTTAAACAAGTGCAGCGCCCCAGAGTCCTGGTCGTTGCAGTACTGTGGCTCCTCCACTAAGGGGAGCTATGGTACGTCCGATGGCACTGAAGGAGTTTATCTGACCAGGTATCACAGACACCAATAAATTTCACAGCTGGGCCACCAGGGGAGCTAAGGGTTCTATTCACTAGGCCACTCCCCACCATTGAGGGTAAACTGGGGGTCAGGCAGGAAGTTAGACAGAAAGCTGACTGGGTTGGAACCAGGCAACACCTTGTGGCAGAGGGTGTTGCGGGAGAAGATTCGGTAGGGTCCCTGTCAGGGGTGGGATCCCTGACAGAGGCTTGGCAACTTGAGCGAACGTAACGGGACCGTGCCTGCTCAGTATAGCGGCGGTACCCAAGAAGGGACTGGAAGCGAGATAGATTGTGCTGAGTGAGAAACGAGATCAAAGCAACAAGGAGAATACCAGTAGGAGTCGTGCTGTAAGACCGAGGCAACATCCTACTGAGGCGCACAACCGGCGGCCGGAACGCCGAGGGAGTATTACAACATTCAGCTTCAAGCAATACTCTAAACTACGGCAGGACAGTCAGTCTAAGGCGGGCTGTCTCACCTAAATCACCTATGCAGTCTTGGGGGGCAACTTGTGGAGAGGGGCGACTCTAGGGTCCCGGAAGAGCTCCGAGCCTACCCGTCATATGGGTGCCGTTCCAACCGTAACATCAGGGAGGAACGGAGGATTAGCAGAACATCATCTAATCGAGTTGTGAGGGAACTTAAGAAACGGACACAACAGTTGTGGGGACTTTCCGTAAGCACAGCAGGGAAGGACCACAACACATAGCGCTAGCAGGAAGGCGCAGATTTCCACCTGTTAAGAGAACTCTGGAGGTGCCATTGGACCGGCCGGACTTGCGCAGCCTGGTTATCCGGATTCCGGACTGAGGACCCAGAGATCTACAGTAAAGAGGTAAAGAGACTGCAACCTGGTGTCCTCGTTATTTACTGCACCGCACCACTACAGCCTCACCACCACCATCATCCACCTACATCTATTACTGTACGCCCCTCAGCAGGGTCACGGACCGGGTCTAGCCACCGTGACGACCCCAGAGCAGAGACTCAGAGGCCCGGTATCGGGTACCCCTCGGCCCTGCGGCAGTGGGGGCGCTACACAAACTAATGACAAAAATTAAGGTACCCATAACTGGACAAAATGAAGGTACTCTTAACTTGATATTTGATTGCACAACCTTTTGAGAACATCCAAATGCCTTGATAAAGACTTATGTATGTTGTAAGGTCAAAAAGTTGCTTTCTCTCTGTATTATATAATGTATTAAAAAAGAAAAATATAATTTTTGCTATTGTGGAGGCTGTTGTCACTCTCTTCACCTTTTGGATATTCTTGAGGATTGGGATCATCTTCTTTTTGGCATACCTGCAACCACTATCTTCATATCAATTTATTTCGGGTGAGGTGCTGCCCTACACATGCTATTTTTAAAGTAATTTCAGTGACCATTGAAACCGTGCCAGTGCCGCACACGTGGCTGAAATCCAAACACTACCAGGAGGAATAAAGTTATCTTCCTCCCAGCAGCAATAGTCTAAATCCTAACGCAGAGCTATTAACATGCAGATTAACCACATACTTGAGGTTAATAGCATTTTTCATGTGACATGATCCCTTTAAAGGGAATCTCAGCAGGATTTTATACCACAAGCAATTTATATGCATATGTAGCTCTTTTAAAGACAAGTATGATAAGTTGATATGCAAATGAGGTTGAAGAGATATTGTAGATTTGAAGCCTCTGTCAATCCAGATCTATTCCCTGCCAGCGCCACCTCCTCCTGTTTGACTGACAGCCTCTATGCTGTGTGACAGCAGGCAAAGAAGCTATCAGTCAAGCAGGAGGAGGCAGCAATGGGCAGGGAATAGATGTGAATAACTTGTCTTGGAAAAAGCTACATGCACATGTAATTAGTTTGTGGTGTGAAATCCTGCTGACAGATTCCCATTAATCCACTAAATGTCACATCATTTTATTTCCATCTTCTTTGAAACCATTGACATAATTGTGAGTAAATTGTAGTGACATACTGTAGCCAGTGGCATAACGACTGTGAGAGAGGGGGCCCGCCGATGCCAGTGCCTATTACACCTGGATGTACCTCTCTTATATCACTGTTTTTATTATGTACTGTATGTTCTGTGACATAACTGTAATACTTATTCCTGTTTAGTGACATCAGTTTGTGCATCTTCAGTGTAAAGGTTCCCACTAGAGATGAGCAAGCACTAAAGCCAGAAGGAATATTGCCAGCAGCAGGCGCTCAAACAGGAGCAGGAGGACAGAGAGCGGGACCTCTGACGCAGGGCTATAGAGGACATATCCATTTTGACTCCCCATATATCCATCCTGGCCCCCTCATATATCTATCCTGGCCCCCTCATATATCCATCCTGGCCCTCCATATGTCCATGCTGGTCCCCCATATATACATCCTGCAGTATACTTATTCATATGCAAATACATCAAGCTAATGCAAGGATTTGAATTGGACAAAAAGGTAGCTTTTATTTATGCTAGTTAGTGATGAGCGAGTGTACTCGTTGCTCGGGTTTTCCCGAGCAAGCTCGGGTGACCTCTGAGTATTTGTTGGTGTTTAGAGATTTAGTTTTCATCACAGAGCTCCTGCGTGTAATGTCACTGGTGATCCCTGTATTACCTGTACACTGACACAATATACAGAGATTCTGGGTATAATGTCATTGTTGATCACCGTTATTACCTGTATACTGACACTATATACAGAGCTCCTGTGTATAATGTCACTGGTGATCACTGTATTACCTGTACACTTATACTTTTACTATACACTGTATACTAGACACAGAGCTCTTGTGTATAATGCCATGGGTGTAATAACAGTGTTTTTAGTATTGTGGTTTGTATTGATGATCGGTATTGGACTATTCGGTCTCTATGTGGTCTGGTCAAGGTGTGGCAGTATTTGTCCCTTAAATGTGGTATTATTCAATCATTATGTGGTGGTAATATGTAGTCCAGTCATGGTGTGGTGGTATTTTTCCTTGTATGTGGTATTATTTGGTTGCTATATACGTGTAATATGTGGTATGGTCATGGTGTGGTGGTATTTTCTCCTTGCATGTGGTATTATTCGGTCACTATGTGGTCTGGTCATGTTGTGGTGGTATTTCTTCCCTGTATGTGGTATTATTGGTCTTGGTATAGTGGATTATGTTGTGTTATGGAGGTGATTTGTTCTATCTGGTATTAATTGGGACAAGATTCTTTATTTCCATTGGAGATTAAATACTTGGATCACAGCGGCGGAGATGCACTACTAGGGTTCTCCTCTGAAAAAAAGTAATCACCTCTCCACAGAATAAGTGATAATGTATTGATTGGTGGGGGTCTGACTGCTTGGACCCAATTGGCAAAATGTGGAGCTTTTATCCAAATTAGACTGGAGTGGTGTGTGTGACTTGACCACTGATCCATTAATTCACTCTGTGCCTGCGAGGGTTGCTCTTGTCTGGAAGCCCCAAAGAGAATAAATGGAGCTGTGGTCAGACATCCCACCTGCCGCTACATTTTAAATTGGAAAAAACTTCCGCAGTCTTCCGATCTGTGCAGTTTCTAATGGTTGGACCTAAACAATCACCTATCCTGTGGAACACATGAATCTTGTGTTTTAACCAAAGAACCCTTTAATGTAAACTACCGTAATTGTACATCCCAGTTGTACATCCCAGTTATGGTGTGTGCACAGTAGATGTACAGCAGCTACCTGCGTTTTACACTCAATGCTTCACTATAACGGCTAAGGCTAGGTTCTCATTTCGTTTTTGTGTGAGCGCTAACGGACAGCGTTGCACGGCGAAATTAACGCCGTGCAACGCGTCCGTTAGCGCTCCCATTGCCAGCAATGTTAAAGCGCATTGCTAGCGCGTGTCATTTTCGGCACGCACTAGCGATGTGCCGTTCTTTTGTGGCCCGAGGTCCGTTCCCCGCTCTGGCAGATCGGGGATCTGCGCTAGCGGGGACGTTTAACGCGACCCCTAAAAAGACATTGCGTCTTTTGCATACGGCTGTAGAGTGGGCCCAAGATATCCCAGTCCAACCATGGACATTTACTTTTATAAAAATGCATCAAAGTATGTTTCTTAGCATCAACTCTGCACCAAATTTGCATCTACATTTATTTAACTATTTTCGCGAACTTTAATTATATTGTATGGCTCAGTACTAGATGATAGCTCGCTACACATAAGGTAGCGGTTAGCTGCTCTCTATAAAAAAGAGTGGGCAGCTAACTGTATACCTATAAATTCAAAAACAAGTTTGGTAAAACTTGGGGAGTATAAATACATCGTTGGTGAGATTTTGTGGTAAACGCCAATATTTTTGCTAGGATTTAAAAAAACAAAACAAAATAAGACAAAAAGCCACACACGTCAATGCAGACCAGGTTTCTTGCCTACTTACTAGACCATAGTTATTTAATTAATAATATACCTGCTTTAAAAGTTTGTACATAGCTCTGAAGCCTTTCTTGGTGTAGCTGCATCTAAATGTTCCACCCATAAGGTATTCAATAACTAGTCCGATGTCCATGAGAGTGATCTTGTATTCTGCTGATTGTTTACCCTGAAATAAAGTCCATGATTACTAAACTGTGTAATAAACATGAAAGGGAACCTGTCACCACTGTTGTGACATAGCTGCTAAAAATATCACCTTATTCAGCATCTGTGCTGCATTCCCTAAATCCATATATAATCTCTTGACTCCCCCTGTATGCCCCCGAAAAACCTTTTAATTTCTCCAGCGGTGTATCATAATCTTCTCGGTCCGGTCCGATGGGTGTTGCTTCGGGCTGCTCCATCCCTTCCCCGGCTGCTGCTCACTGTACTCCTTCTTTAATTGATGTGGACGATGTCTCCTGCGTCATCCACATAGCCATGTAGCACCTCAAGCCTGTGCAGAAACGTTGCATCTCACGCCTGCCCAATTGCAGGCAAACGTGAAAAACAGAAGTGCGCATGTGCCGCACACATATTTCCGGCTCATGTACCGGAACTACTCCTATGTACCGGAAATACGTTTGCCGGTGCATGCGCAGTTCTGGAGGAGGCGTCATCCACATTACTTAGGCTACGTTCACATTTGCGTTGTGCGACGCAGCGTCGGCGACGCAACGCACAACGCAAACAAAAACGCAACAAAACGCACGCTAAAACGCTGCGTTTTGCGACGCATGCGTCCTTTTTTGCCGAAAGTTGGACGCAAAAAAAAATGCAACTTGCTGCGTCCTGTGCGCCCTGACGCGTGCGCCCCAAAAAACGCATGTGTAAAAAAACGCAGCACAACGCATGTCCATGCGCCCCCATGTTAAACGCTAATGTGAACTTAGCCTTAAAGAAGGATGGTGAGCAGCAGCCAAAGGGAGAGATGGAGAGGCCTGAAGCAACACCCATCGGACTGGACCAAGAAGATTACCATACAGCGCACGAGAAATTAAAAATATTTTTTTTGTTGGTAAACAGGCTGTATTCTCTAAATCCTTATATAACCCCTTGACACACCCTGTTGGTAAACAGGGTGTGTCAAGGGGTTATATAAGGATTTAGAGAATGCAGCGCCGATGCTAAATAAGGTGATATTTTTAGCTGCTATGTCACTAAACTGGTGACAGGTTCGCTTTAATTAAAAAGAAAAATAGGAAAGAGAAAACAAAAAGCAAATGTATACTGGCACATTGGACATGTTTTACATGACATATGAAATATAAAATTGTCTATACATTGGTAAAGTTGACTTAGGCCATATTCAAACATTTAGTATTTGGTGAGTTTTTTACCTCAGTATCTGTAAGCCAAAACCAGGAGTGGGTGATAAATACAGAAGTGGTGACGTGTTTCTATTATACTTTTCCTCTGATTGTTCCTCTCCTGGTTTTGGCTTACAGATACTGAGGTAAAATACTGATCGTGTGAGCGTGGCCTTACACTGTGACCAAGCTGTTACCTGTTCAGCTATGTAAGGCAAATTCTTATTTAGAAGACTATTGATTTGATCATCCTAAATAAGCCTGACATCCAGACAAGTATGAAGATGAGCAAACCAAATAAATCCTTTGGGGAAAAAAAATTATTTACAATTTTTAGTTTTAAAAATGGAAATGGAATTACAGTAAACTGACACTGCAGCAAACTCAGCTGAAGTAGGTTGGATTTCAGCAAATGCCGCAATCTGTATTTAATTATCAGAAGGTGGCAAGAATTCCTATGACTACTTAGCAATTCAAATTAAAAAGACAGATTAAAAATTGAGTCAGTCTCTTCTCCACTACCCAGTTTTCCCTTTCTATTCTCTGACCTCGAAAGCTACGTTCCGATGAGCTTTTGGTACGTTTTTGACGTTGCGCATTTTTGCTGTGTCAAAAATGCAGGGCCTTACAGTTCTAGCAGGTAAAATACACCCATGTGTTTTAAGTGCGTTTCTACCCTGGAAATGTATCAAAAAGGCATGTAACCCCACCTAAATATGTCAACAAAGTTGTGACAAAGCCAAATAAAAGAAAGAATCAAAAACAAAGCAGCTTAAGGCTATGTGCACACGTTCAGGATTTTTCGCGTTTTTTTTTGCTATAAAACCGCAATAAAACTGTGAAAAAAACGCAGACATTAAGCATCCTATTATTAGAATGCAATCCGCAATTTTTGTGCAAATGTTGCGTTTTTTTCCGCGGCGGAATCGCATTCTGGAAAAAACGCAGCATGTTAATTTTTTGTGCGGAATCGCTGGGATTCTGCACACATAGGAATGCATTGATCCGCTTACTTTCCACATGTGGCTATGCCCACCATGCGGGAAGTAAGTGGATCATGTGCGGTTGGTACCCAGGGTGGAGGACAGGAGACTCTCCTCCAGGCCCTGGGAACCATATAATTGTTAAAAAAAAAGAATTAAAATAAAAAATCATGATATTTTCACCTTCCGGCGTCCCCGGCAGTATTCCCGCTCCTCGAGATGCTTCCGTTCCCAATAATACATTGCAAAAATGATCTGTGATGACGTGCGGTCTCGCTTGCAAAACGCTAGTGTTTAGCGGGAATACGCATGCCAATTCCGCTTGCGATATACCCGCGGCAAGAGTTGCGGAATTGCAGAGGAAATTTCCGCAAGAATTCTGCAACGTGTGCACTTAGCATTATTTAAAGCATGACACACCAACAAGAGACAAAAACTGAAGCGTCAAAAACACAATAAAAATGCTTGTTAAAAAAATGAACACAAAAAATTTAATGAAAAACAAGTAGCCCAGTTTAAATAATAATAAATTCTGCAGCCTCAAAACCTCACCAAAAGCTCATCATGAGAACATAACCTAATTCGTTAATTAGAATATTGTTCTACTCGATTGGAGAACGCAAGTTTAGTTTATTTAGACTACGTTCCCATGATGAGCTTTTATCGCATTTTTGATGCTGCGTGTTTTCCCTAAAAAGGCAGTGCTTTACAGTTCTAGCAAAGTGGATGGGATTTCTAGAAATCTCATGACCATGGAGCTTCTTATTTACTTTGTGCAAACTCACTGGTGCGTTTTGCAAATCCGCAGCATGTTAATTTCACTTGCAGGTACGCTGAGATTTCTGTGCAGATTTTCCCCATAGACATTTGATGTGGAAAATCCACAGGTAAAAAATACAGATGCACCTTTTAGCTGCATTTAGTACGCACCTCTGTATGGCAATGAAGTTCAGTGAAATCAAAATACCAGAAAGTATCACAAACAAGACAGCTTTATTTAAAGAATGACACACTAAACAGAGACAAAAACCTCAGTGATAAAAATGCATGTTATAAAAACCCACACAAACGCAATGAAAAAACGCTAGTTTTCTTAATAGGTGCAGAAATGGTGCAGCAATTTTGCAATATCAAAAGCACACCAAAAGGTCATTGGTGTCGTAGCTGTCACAGGGATAGCACGACAGAGATGGGCCAGAAAATCGTGGCGTCTGGTTACACAAAACCCTGCACGTATTAGATCTGCTTCTACTTCCTATTAGCAGGGCAGGTTTATTGCACGGGTTAATCAGGTTTGTCTATCTCCTGGAGCTCTCTATCCTGAATTGTCTCAGCTGTTCTGTATTGGCCACTCCTATCAGGTACACTGATGAGCAAAAGGGTAACAACATTTTGAACTTTTGACTTTCAGGCTCCATATCTCACCATCCACTACACCTTTGAATGTGAGACTACCATCATTTTATAGACAATCATCTTGCCTATCTCATACATAAAGTTGACCTGTAACTATTTAGCATATGATTGGTTATTAGATTCTGGTTATGTCACTGCATTCTAACTGTTATCCTCCTGGTGGTGGAAAAATCTTTTTCTTCAAGTATATTACAAAATATAACCTGTTATCACATTCCATAATAGCTCAGCATGTTATTAAGTTGATTCTCAAGCAAAACATCACTGGTTCAAATAAAGGAGCAGCCATGAAGAAGATTTCCCAATAAAAAAGGAACAGCATCTTCCTAGTCATCGATAGCAGCATCACGGCCATGCAAATTGCCAAACTGTATCATGTGAATGCTAGTTGGAAGAATACAAAATTATGTCCGTCAATGCATTCAAAAGCCAAGAGGTGGACATCCAGGCAAAATATCAGAGTCAACAAGTCGGCTGATCACAGTGTCTATCAGTTCTGGCACGACAAACACGCCAGTGGATGTGGCTCATATGCCTCGTAATAGTGGGATCACAGACGTCCATGCAAGCACCGTGAGACAAACATTACACATGTCTGGAATGGTGGCCAGAAAAAAAGATGAAGAAACCTTGACTTCAATATTGTCATAAGAAGCGTTGGTTCAAGTTTTCAAAAAAGTACTAAAAGTGTACACTAGCAGATTGAAAATGAGTGATTTGGAGCGATGAGATGAAAGTCAATAGATTAGGCTCTGATGGGGACAAATGGGTCTGGAAGAATCAAGGGAAAAAGAGGCTAACGGATTGAGAAATTGAAGGACCTGTCACGTTCGGTGGAGGAATAATGATGATATGGGGTTGTTTCATAGTCAAAGGCATTGGATACTTGATCAGGGTTTCAATGCTGAGCTATATGTGAGTATCCTACAAGATGAGTTACTTCGTACACTGAGTCAAGTACTATGGGTATGAAAAGGATGACAGTGTTCCAGCAGGTCAACGACCAGAAGGATACGTAAAGATTGGTGATGTAATGGATCAATCACAATGAAGTAGAGGTACTGGACTGACCCCCACAGTCCAACATCAACCAAATCAAACACTTTTGGGTAGAACTGAAGATAAAGCTGTATACATACCAAAGTGAGTCGAACATATATGCACAAACTTTGGGAACATGTAGAAAATATCTAGGATCAGATTTCGGTCAAGACATGTTTGAATCTGATAGAGAGCATGCCCAGAAGGATTCAGGCAGTGTTGAAAACCAATGATGGATATACAAAATATTATCAAAATAATAAAAACTAAGATTTTTAGGAGCAAAACAGTAAAAATGCAGTGACATAACATGAATCTGCATAACTAGTTATGTGCTAAATAGTTGCAAGTCAAATATATGTGTCAGATAGCCAAGATGATTGTCTATAAAATGATGGTAAATCAAAAATTATATGTTAAACCGCACATTATATAGCCAGGGTCCTACAGGACACTACTTGGGACACACGTCACAACCAGGGAGTTCATCCCGGAAAAAAGGTCATACCAAATAGTAGAAAAGACAGCACCTCAAACGTTGGTGAAAAAAAATAACATTTTATTCCGCCTCCTGTGGCAACGTTTCGATCCAAAAGATCTGTGCTTGAGAAAGAGCTTTTGGATCGAAACGTTGCCACAGGAGGCAGAATAAAATGTAATTTTTTTTCACCAACGTTTGGGGTGCTATAAAATGATGGTAGTCTCACGTTCGAAGCAGTAGTGGATGGTGAGTTATGGAGCCTGAAAGTCAAAAGTTCAACATTTTTTTACCCTTTTGCTCATCAGTGTATATACGCTCACCTCTTGCACTAGGGAATTACTGATGATAGTTACAACTTCTTGGTTTAGTAGTGAAGGAGAGTTCTGATTTAGTAGCAGTTGGTTGGTGTAGTTTACAGGAGATATCTGCGTGGATTTGGTATTGTGTATTTATCCTAATCCTCTCCCATTTGGTTTACCCCCTCCTACTGTTCTCTTGATTTCCACTCAATTGCTTGGTGAGTGTATTTTTAGAATTGTAGTTTCCTTTGATCCCTGTCTGTTTCTCCTGTCTGTGAGGTTTGTGTTATCCTATACACATCCATACATCCCTGGGCCGCCTCTCTCTATACAGAGCGGTGACTGAACCCACGCCGCCGTCACACCTATGACTGATCTTTGAATACTGCTGAAAGAAATAATGTTAATTTCCTCCCAGCAGGGGGGGTCTCAGACCATTATTAACCTGCAGATTAATCCAATATCTGCAGGTTAATAGCATTTGTCATGTGACATGTTCCCTTTAAGATTACTTTCATATGTTTTTGTGTTTTTTAAATGATTAAATCTGATTAAGCATAATGATTGATTGATTGAGTCAGTCAGTTGGGGAATTGATGCCTTTGCCAATTCTGGATAGACCATGGACACATTTGTCCATGGACTTTATCATGAATCTTCCTCCTTCCAGGGGCAACTCAGTGATATTGGTGGTGGTGGATAGGTTCTCCAAACAAGCCCACTTTGTACCTCTGCCGACATTGCCAGCTGCTGAAACCTTGGCCCACTTATTTATACAGCATGTAGTTCAGTTGCATGGAGTACCTGTGAATGTTGTGTCAGACAGAGGTGTGCAGTTTGTGGCCACGTTTTTGGAGGGCTTTCTGTAAGAAGCTAGGGATTACGTTCTCCTTTTCCTCTGCCTATCACCCAGACTCTAATGGACAGACTGAAGGCATGAACCAATCTTTGGAGCAAATTCTGAGATGTCTGGCCTCTTCCAGACAGCAGGACTGGTGTGATGTATTGCCCGTGGCAGAATTTGCGTTCAGCGGTCGTGTGAGTCAGTCTACTGGGAAGTCTCCCTCTCAGGTCAACTATGGGTTTAACCCACATTTTGGGAGTTTTCCCGCATGGATTCAGGTTGTCCTGGGGCCGAATGCCTGGTACAACGTTTGAGAACTGTTTGGAGGGAGGTTCAGAGGAACATCTCTAAGGCCCAGAAAAGGTACAAAACGGTTTGCAGACAGGAGGAGGGGGTCAGGTCCGGCGTTTGTAGTGGGGGAGAGGGTGTGGCTATCCACCCGTAATATCGAACTTAAGATACCCTCTATGAAGCTGGGCCCCAAATTTATTGGTCCTTACAAAATTGTGAGGGTTGTCAATCCGGTGGCCTACAGACTTCAGTTGTCCACCTCCTTTAAAATTTCTGATGTTTTCCACAGGTCCCTGTTAAAGCAAGTGGGAATGGTTAGGGAGGACTCTTCATCCCATGCTCCTCCAGTATTGGTAGAGGGGCATCTAGAATACGACGTGGGGCGTAATCATTGACTCTTGGTGGGTGCACCGGAAGCTCCAGTATCTGATACACTGGAAAGGGTATTCTCTTGAGGATTGCTCATGGGTCCTGGCCAGTTTGGTGCATGCCGATCGACTGGTGCGGGCCTTTCAAGCAAGATACCCAGAGAAGCCTGGAAGTCCCGTGGCCCCCCATAAAGAGGGGTGTACTGTCATGGTTTGGACAGGGTTCATGCCTGCCCTCTCAGGGTTAATTGTATGTGGCCTGCTTTTGGATTTGGGAGGGGTATTTATATCCACTCTGAACCTGGATTCCCTGTCAGTTATACTTTCATTCTGTCTGTGTGTCTGACCCCCTGGTGTGTGTGTGCATACTGCGTTTGTTTGACTACTTTCCTTGGTTCTGACCTCCTGGACTGTTTGCTCTGACTTCGTCACCTCGCGTCTCTTCTGGTACTTCTTTTCTTGATTTGGCTCCCTGATCTCCGGCTTTCACCTGACTATCCTCAATTGACCTCCCGGTTTTGACCTCGGCACGTTTGACTTCTCTCCGGCGCTGTCCGACTCCCTGGCACTCCGGTGCGTGTCTCCGCCCTTGGCTACTCCCCCTCAGTCACATGGTTCAGGTCCTGCTCGATGCCCGGTGATTTCTCCGCCACTCTGCTCATGTCTCCCCTACTGCGGCGAGCCGCCCGCCTTGCGGCAGGTACACCCGGGGTTCATGACAGTTGTGATGACATGTGACTCCAGCGCAGCGTCCAATCAGCGCTGATGTCACTGTCTCTGCTTTCTGTCGAAATGAACATGAAGAGGAAGTTAGAGTCGGGACTTCCTCTTCATGTTCAATTTTTCTGAAGACAGGGACAGTGACGCCAGCGCTGATTGGGAGCCGGGTACCATGTGTCATGCAACCGCACGAGAGCTCTGGTGAGTATAGGCTTTTTTATTTCACCAGGGCCTAGCATGGGGAATAAGAAGGTGTTGTCTTACTAGTGGACAACCCCTTTAAGGAGTCAAATGCCCTATTTTAGGCCCCATGATGTGGTTTACCACTCTTCTATCCAAAAGCAAAAAGCACTTATAAAGGTTTGGGGGGGGTTTTAACGGTGCTGGAAATTCTTATATTCTAAAATTCTTACACTCACTAAATAAGATACTTTATACATGACCTTGCATAGCTCTTGTACATTATACAATAACTGGATACCTTCTTAACATCCTGGATGAGATGTAGTATGGTGTCTTTACTTGCATTCTGTGTCTGAAACAGGTAAGAGAAAGCAAGTAAGTTCTAAAATGTCAGTTGTTAAAGTGCAAAGTTTTCATGGAAACACTACATAACAGGCATGCAATTTACATAAGAACATGACTACTTTGAAGCTTGGCTGCTTTGTGACTACTGTATGTTGAATAGGCCTCAAATAAAAGTTTGTATACAGTTTTTTTGTCTTTTGTCAATGTGACATGCAGAAGTAGTGTTGAGTGCTGTTGCTTCAAAAGCATCCAGCAACTAGAGGGGGTAACACAGTCACAGGAGACAGGAAGTGGTTAGTAGAGCCCTAGGGGGATTGAGGGGAACTTGTTTTCTATTCTGGCAGCAGCCGAATGGGTGTGTGTGATCCGGCTCTCACAAAAGTTCAGGCTAGTGAGCCATAGGGACACAGGATTCCATTAAAGAGTGAAGCTGGGCTGACCCCTGTACTGCTAGTTGAGAAAGTCTATCAGGAGCAGGAAGATAAGTACTGGAAGGAATTGCGTCACTGGAATCATCTCCCTCTATCTCATTGTCTTGATCTATGCTGAACTGTGCTATAAAAATTGTAGTCAATGTGTCTTTAAGGAGCAGTTGTACTGTTTATGAAGCCTGTGCAGAGACTTGAATTGTACTGGATGTACTGTAATATTAAACTACACTGTTCACTCACCTGTTCATGAGGACTCTTTGAATTGTGTTTGAGTGAGCAAGTGGATCCATCTTTTGCCTGAGGAAGCTACAGTGCATGGTCGCCCTGAGTAACGGTTCCCCCAGAGTTCATGAGACCTGTCCCTCCCCTATCTGAACCTAGCAGCGTACACATAACATCAACTCACTCTAGCGTCGGACTGGAGTACCTTGGGCCCTCCAGAGAAGAATCAATCTTGGGGCCCACCTTGCAGATATATAGAAATAATACCAATACTGTTGCAAAATGAGGTAATATCAAACAAAGTGTTTATTAGCATACCATGGTAACCTTCAAAAGGAACCTGAAGACCCACCTCTTCTGACAAGCCTACAATCTGCAGTGATCCTCAGTCTACTGAACCACCGCACGACCAGCTCTACACTCTCCTAGTGTGTCCTCACCCATCCCCTGCAGACTGTCAGCCTTCGCCGGCAGGGTCCTGTCTCCTTCTGTACTTGTGTTTGCCTTGTATTGCTCCTGTTTATTGTACGTGTCTATACCCCTTTTCACATATAAAGCGCCATGGAATAAATGGCACTCTAATAGTGAATAATAATAATAATTATAATAGTAATAATAATAATAATAATTAGCCAATAAATAACCAATTTAACTTAATGTATAAATAACAAACTAAAGAAACACTCCAGGCAAGAAAGAAACACTTATGTCTTGTTTAGGACCTGTTGGAAAGTTTCATAACACAACAAGGCTGGAGTCACACTAGAGTGGAATATGGACGAGTGCTATGCGACAAAAATCGCATAGCACTCTGACCAATGTTAATCTATGGGGCAGCCCCCATCATCCATTTATTTCTCCCTGTATTATACATGCGAGTGAAATCGCAGCATGCTGCGATTTGCACCATATATCGGCCAAGACTCGCCAATGCAAGTCTATGGGTGCGAGAAAAAAATGGATAACACACGGACCATGCGGGTGACTTGCGAGAAATATGCACTGGTGTCCTTTGAAAAGCCGGCAATTCATGTGTGGTGTACAGTAAAATCACACTGACAGCTTACAATAGAATAGGAATATACACATAGTATACAGTATCTGTATATATATATATATATATATATATATATATATATATATATATATATATATATATATATATATATATATATATATACAGTGCCTACAAGTAGTATTCAACCCCCTGCAGATTTAGCAGGTTTACACATTTGGAATTAACTTGGCATTGTGACATTTGGACTGTAGATCAGCCTGGAAGTGTGAAATGCACTGCAGCAAAAAAGAATGTTATTTCTTTGTTTATTTTTTTTTTAAATTGTGAAAAGTTTTTTCAGAGGGTCATTTATTATTCGACCCCTCAACCCCCCAGAATTCTGTTTGGTTCCCCTAAAGTATTAAGAAGTAGTTCAGGCACAAAGAACAATGAGCTTCAGATGTTTGGATTAATTATCTCTTTTTCCAGCCTTTTCTGACTATTTAAGACCCTCTCCAAACTTGTGAACAGCACTCAAACATGGTAAACATGGGAAAGACAAAGGAGCATTCCAAGGCCATCAGAGACAAGATTGTGGAGGGTCACAAGGCTGGCAAGGGGTACAAAACCCTTTCCAAGGAGTTGAGCCTACCTGTCTCCACTGTTGGGAGCATCATCTGGAAGTGGAAGGCTTATGGAACTACTGTTAGCCTTCCACAGCCTGGACAGCCTTTGAAAGTTTCCTCCTGTGCCGAGGCCAGGCTTGTCCGAAGAGTCAAGGCTAACCCAAGGACAACAAGGAAGGAGCTCCGGGAAGATCTCATGGCAGTGGGGACATTGGTTTCAGTCAATAATACCATAAGTAACGTACTCCACTGCAATGGTCTCCGTTCCAGACGAGCCCGTAAGGTACCTTTACTTTCAAAGCGTCATGTCAAGGCTCGTCTACAGTTTGCTCATGATCACTTGGAGGACTGAGACTGACTGGTTCAAGGTTCTCTGGTCTGATGAGACCAAGATCGAGATCTTTGGTGCCAACCACACACGTGACGTTTGGAGACTGGATGGCACTGCATACGACCCCAAGAATACCATCCCTACAGTCAAGCATGGTGGTGGCAGCTTCATGCTGTGGGGCTGTTTCTCAGCCAAGGGGCCTGGCCATATGGTCCGCATCCATGGGAAGATGGATAGCACGGCCTACCTGGAGATTTTGGCCAAGAACCTCCGCTCCTCCATCAAGGATCTTAAGATGAGTCGTCATTTCATCTTCCAACAAGACAACGACCCAAAGCACACAGCCAAGAAAACCAAGGCCTGGTTCAAGAGGCAAAAAATCAAGGTGTTGCAGTGGCCTAGTCAGTCTCCTGACCTTAACCCAATTGAAAACTTGTGGAAGGAGCTCAAGATTAAAGGGAACCTGTCACCACGTTTTTGGAAGATGGGATAAAAATAGCGTTAAATAGGGGCAGAGGTGGGCGTTACATTAGTGTGTGTGTTATGCGTTTATTACCCACCTAAGTTGCCGAAATAACTTTGCAAAGTCTCCGTTTTCGCCTGTCAATCAGGCTGGTCAGGTCGCATGGGCGTTGTCTTCCCCCAGATTTGGCGTAGTTTTCCGTTGGTGGCGTAGTGGTGTGCGCATGCCCAAAGTCCGGAATCCTCTTCCAGGGGATTTAAAATAGCGCGGTGTTCGTTATTGCATTGGTGATCGGTGGGCGCGGCCATCTTCCTTTGGCCGCGCGTGCGCAGAAGCGGCGCTCTGCTGGCCGCGGCTTCAGGAAAATGGCCGCCGCGATATCCATCTGCGCACGCGCGGCATCCCGCGGCCATTTTCCTGAAGCCGCGGCCAGCAGAGCGCCGCTTCTGCGCACGCGCGGCCAAAGGAAGATGGCCGCGCCCACCGATCACCAATGCAATAACGAACACCGCGCTATTTTAAATCCCCTGGAAGAGGATTCCGGACTTTGGGCATGCGCACACCACTACGCCACCAACGGAAAACTACGCCAAATCTGGGTGAAGACACCACGCCCATGTGACCTGACCAGCCTGATTGACAGGCGAAAACGGAGACTTTGCAAAGTTATTTCGGCAACTTAGGTGGGTAATAAACGCATAACACACACACTAATGTAACGCTCACCTCTGCCCCTATTTAACGCTATTTTTATCCCATCTTCCAAAAACGTGGTGACAGGTTCCCTTTAAAGTCCACATGAGACACCCAAAGAACCTAGATAACTTGGAGAAGATCTGCATGGAGGAGTGGGCCAAGATAACTCCAGAGACCTGTGCCGGCCTGATCAGGTCTTATAAAAGACGATTATTAGCTGTAATTGCAAACAAAGGTTATTCCACAAAATATTAAACCTAGGGGTTGAATAATAATTGACCCACACTTTTGTGTTTAAAATTTATACAAATTTAACTGAGCAACAAAACTTTTTGGTTTGTAAGATTTATGCATCTGTTAATAAATCCTGCTCTTGTTTGAAGTTTGAAGGCTCTAACTTATTTGCATCTCATTAAACCTGCTAAATCTGCAGGGGGTTGAATACTACTTTTAGGCACTGTATACACTGCTCAAAAAAATAAAGGGAACACTAAAATCCCACATCCTAATTAAATATTCCAGTTGTAAATCTTTATTCATTACATAGTGGAATATTGGAATATGTTGAGAACAATAAAACCTAAAAATTCTCAGCATAAATCACTAATCAACTAATATCCAACGGAGGTCTGGAGTTGGAATGATGCTCAAAATCAAAGTGGAAAATGAAGTTACAGGCTTATCCAACTTCAGTGGAAATGCCACAAGACAAGGAAGTGATGTTCAGTAGTGTGTGTGGCCTCCACGTGCCTGTATGACCTCCCTGAAATGCCCGGGCATGCTCCTGATGAGGCGGTGGATTGTCTCCTGAGGGATCTCCTCCCAGACCTGGACTAAAGCATCCGCCAACTCCTGGACAGTCTGTGGTGCAACGTGACGTTGGTGGATGTGCGAGACATCATGTCCCAGATGTGTTCAATCGGATTCAGGTCTGGGGAACAGACAGTCCATAGCTTCAATACCTTCATCTTGCAGGAACTGCTGACACACTCCAGCCACATGTGGTCTGGCATTGTTCTGCATTACGAGGAACCCAGGGCCAACCGCACCAGCATATGGTCTCACAAGGGGTCTGTGGATCTCATCTCACTACCTAATGGCAGTCAGGCTACCTCTGGCGAGCAGATGAAAGAAAGAAATGTCACCCCACACCATTACTGACCCACTGCCAAACCGGTCATGCTGAAAGATGTTGCAGACAGCAGATCGCTCTCCACGGCATCTCCAGACTCTGTCACGTCTGTCACATGTGCTCAGTATGAACCTGCTTTCATCTGTGAAGAGCACAGGGTGCCAGTGGCGAATTTGCCAATCCTGGTGTTCTGTGGCAAATGCCAAGCCTCCTGCACGGTGTTGGGCTGTGAGCAAAATCCCCATCTGTGGACATCGGGCACTCAGACTATCCTCATAGAGTCGGTTTTTAACCATTTGTGCAGACACATGCACATTTGTGGCCTGCTGGAGGTCATTTTGCAGGGCTCTGGGGGTGCTCCTCCTGTTCCTCCTTGGACAAAGGCTGAGGTAGCGGTACTGCTACTGGGTTGTTGCCCTACTACAGCCCCTTCCATGTCTCCTGGTGTATTGGCCTGTCTCCTAGTTGAGCCACTTGTGTGGGTTGTAGAGTCCGTGTCTTGCTACCACGAGTGTGAAAGCACAACCGACATTCAAAAGTGCCAGCCAGAAAGCATTAGTACTGAGATGTGGTCTGTGGCCCCACCTGCAGAACCACTCCTTTGTTGAGTGTGTCTTGATAATTGCCAATAATTTCCATCTGTTGTCTATTCCATTTGCACAACATGTGAAATTGATTGTCAAACAGTGTTGCTTCCTAAGTGGACAGTTTGATTTCACAGAAGTTTGATGTAGGCTAAGTTCACACGTTGCAGAATTGCCGCGGAAATTTCCGCGGCAATTCTGTGCCTCCTGCCGCGGGTATATCGCATGCAGAATTAGCATGCATATACCCGCAGAAAACTAGCGTTTTGCAAGCATAATTAGCTTGCAGAATGCTAGAGTTTTCCAAGCGATCTGTAGCATCGCTTGGAAAACTGATTGACAGGTTGGTCACACTTGTCAAACATAGTGTTTGACAAGTGTGACCAACTTTTTACTATAGATGCTGCCTATGCCGCATCTATAGTAAAAGATCGAATGTTTAAAAATAATTAAAAAAAACAAAACATGGTTATACTCACCTGCAGACCTCAGCGGCGTCCGTTCCTATAGCTGTTGTGCGGTGAAGGGCCTGTGATGACGTCACGGTTTGTGATTGGTCACGTGACCGGTCACATGCGGTCTCGCGACCAATCACAAGACCGTGACGTCATCGCAGGTCCTTCACCGCCCAGCAGCTATAGGAACCGAAGCGGCAGCGTGCAGCGGAGAGGCCGGAAGACTGCGGGGGACATCGAAGGTGAGTATATCGCTATTTTTTATTTTAATTCTTTTATTTTTTACCAATTATATGGTGCCCAGTGCGTGGAGGAGAGTCTCCTCTCCTCCACCCTGGGTACCAACCGCACATGATCTGCTTACTTCCCGCATGGTGTGCACAGCCCCGTGCGGGAAGTAAGCAGATCAATGCACTCCTATGGGTGCAGAATCGCCGCGATTCCGCAATTTTAATGAACATGCTGCGTTTTTTTCTGGAATGCGATTCCGCTCAGGAAAAAAATGCAGCATGTGCACAAAAAATGCGGAATGCATTCTGTTACATAGGATGCTTAATGGTAGCGTTTTTTTCGCGGTTTTATAGCATTTTTATAGCGAAAAAACGCGAAAAATATGCTACGTGTGCACACAGCCTCACTTGGAGTTATATTCTGTTGTTTAAGTGTTCCCTTTATTTTTTTGAAGAGTGTACTTCTTATTTCAGGCCAGAATTACTTATTGTACAGTGTATGGTGAATGCAGCTTTCTGATGAAAACTTCCTTGTGCTTTGTTTTACACATTGATTTCAATGTTGTCCACAAAATTACTAGGTTGGATTTCCATGAGATAAAATGGCTTAGGAACAGGATATAAAGTAAAAAAAAATTCTTCTTTTTAGAGACACAAATTAATCTGTATTGAGTGCCTGAGAGATGTTTCACTTCTGACTTCAATTTACTGTTTTATTACTATTTGAGAAATTTGGTATTTTGATAACTTGTTATACCATAAATTATCCTTTTGAATGAAAGCAGTAGATTCTTCTGATCCATTAAGCTGTCAATAAATGTTCTGAATTATTTTTTACTACAAGAAACTTCAGAATCTTCTCTGAAAAGAATAAGGTCCCTATCTGGTGTGCATGATGTTTTCCATTATTGGCACATCTTACTTCTACAAGCAGCCATAATTTGATAAACTGGATGATCAAAATTTTGGCTTCATTTAACAAAATTAAGCCAAGGAAACAAAGTGTCCTCATCACCAGAATTTAAGATAAGAGTACTTACTGCATTGTACAATTCTTCCAGCCTGGGGATTGTAAGAAACCTGTGCATACTGATGCCATGCTCTATAAGAAGTTGGACAAATGCCACTCTATCCATTACAAGTGCATCTAACATGGCTTGTTCCAGTGGTGCAGTCTGTAGAAAGAAATTGTCAATTAGAAAATTATTTTATTATAAATGTCGTAAATAGTGATATTATGTGTATCTCATTATGTGAGATTAAAGCTGTGCAAGAGAAACTTAGCATTAGTTATATTCATATTAAAATATACTGTATACATACCAACCACTGTTGTCCGTGTATAAAAATGTATTTTTTGGCAATATCTACTCTGTCCCAGGCCAAGGCAAGAACAAGTTGATCATAAGGAGACATATTTGTACCTGAAAGCACAATAAAACATAATGATAAACCTTTACGTCTGCAATTGTTATTAATTCGTCCATTAATCTGTATATTTTTAGTGTTACGTCAAATTTTATAGGTAAATAATACAATCATCCTGGAAAATAACCAATGAGAAGCAAATTATTAAAGCCTCATGCTTATAGAAATGTCAGTCCCGGGTAACTGAGTCAATGTTCTTCCATTTCTACCTCAAACTCATTCAGATGTCCATTTTACCACACTGATTGGCGCTTGAAAGTTTATAAACCCTTCAGAATTTTCCATATTTCAGCATAAATTGGATGTAAAACTATATCGGATTTTCATACAAGTTGTACAAGTAGATAAAGAAACAAATCAAACAAATGAGTAAAAATATTAGATTTTGGCACTTTTTAAATTAGTCAAACAATCCAGTATCACATTTCTATGAGTGTCAAAATTATGTGAACTTTTGCTTTCAGCATCTTTCTGCAATAATAGTTGTATCTAAACCTTTCTGTCTGACTGTAGATTGGTAGAGTCCATTCTGTTTAGACGGTTTTGTATCCTTTTGAGGCTGATGAGCAACAATAACTTCTCTTCTATAGTCCTCAGAAATCACCTTTGCATGAAGCACTGTACACTTCCACAAATGTGCTGTGAAGAGTAGACTTTGCGAGACCCCTGTTCTTTCAATAAAATAGGTCACCTACTCACACCGAATTGTCATTCCATTGATTGTAAATACCAGACTCTAATTTCATCTTCAAGTCAATTGCTAATCCTTTAGGGACTTTTGCCACTCACAGACGTAATATTTGATCATTTCCCTCAATTAAAAAAAAAAAGTCTAATATTTTTGACTCATTTGTTTAATTTGGTTGTCTTTACCTACTTTTATGCCTTGTGTAAAAATTTGATGTAGTATTAGGTAAAATTTATGCAGAAATATGGAAAATTCTGAAGAGTTCGCAAACTTTCACTGTATGTGTTCTACCCATATTTTTCATGCATAGAACACGTACCAGTTATAGCCCATGTGGATATTGACATGTGCCTGTTCTTTTGTGGACCAAGTGTCAGTGTTTTTTTAAGACAAGTTTGTTTTTAATTCAATTCATGGATCAAATCAAATCGTTCCGATAGATGCTATCATTTTTTTTCCATGCAAGTAAAACTAATGAAACACTAAAAACTGACACTCTGACCAAGCATTGATGATAATCTGATCCAGCACACTAATCGAATTAGGTCCATTTTTTCACATATAAGAAAGAAAAGCATGTCTGAATGAGGCTCAAACAAATAAAGTTGCACTCTGTAGTGCTAAAGCATGTAAATATGTAATATATGAAATATGAATAGCATTACTGCTCTAGATAATAAGAAAAAATAGAGACGCTTAGCACATGATTTGGCCAATTCCTGTATGCCCAGCAACCAATGACAAGGCGGTCTCAGATCTGCTGGGAATCTACGTGTCTATCTAGTGTGATTACCTCTCTTAAGCTGAAAGAGAGTCTCCAGCCTGTGGTGGTTTTAATTGCAGCAGGATCCTACCTACCCAGAAATTCAGGCTTCAGCCTAAGAGAGGTATTCACACTAGACACGTAGGACCCAGCAGATCTGAGACCGACTTGACGTTTTTTTTTTACTTTTACAATGGTAACCAGGGTAAATATCGGGTTACTAAGCGCGGCCCTGCACTTAGTAACCCGATGTTTACCCTGGTTACCCGGGTGCTGCAGGGGGACTTCGGCATCATTGAAGACAGTTTCAACGATGCCGAAGTCGTTCCCCAACGATCACGGCCAGGTCGTATCGCTGGTCGTGATCGTTGGTAAGTCGTTTAGTGTAACGGTACCTTTATGGTCTTCACCAATGGGCAGCCTCACAGGTTTCACTTGGGGGTGTCTGTCTTCGGCTAATCTGCATTATTATCCTGTGAGCTATGCCTCTTTCAAGGACCATAACAACTACTACTAGAGAAAGTGGCCTGATAGCTATGGAGAAGTATGGTGGGCTAGAAAAAAAATGGAATACTCGAGGGAGCAGTGGGAATAAAATAAAAGTAAAATATGCCCTATTTTGACCTGGTGACAGGTCCCCTTTAAAAAAACCAAGTCAGGCTTTGTAAACAATATTTTCAGAGCCCCTGAATCTAAATTGTATGATCATATCTTACATCTACTAAATGCAGTCACAAACCACATATTGTCATTTAGAGACTAACAACTCTCCTGAAAATGTCATTAGATACTGACTTTTTAGCAGTGATGTAAGGATTGCAACATCAATATCTTGTTGTTCTTCTGGCCCAGCATGGAACACAGTTATCTATAACAGGCAGATATAAAGATAAACAACATTAATTAGATTTAAATGGAATCTGCCAACAGGTTTTTGCTAGGTATTCTGAAGACAGAAGGAGATAGAGCCTGAAACACAGAATTCAGGGATGTATCACCTGTCAAAGTGCTGCTGTTGAGATTAATATTGCTGGACCAATCAGGCAACTAAGCAGCTCACTGTCTATGGAGTTTGTACACAGAGAGCCTGGTCAGGGCAGAGTTAGCTGTGGTGTGGGCAGGGTTAGCTGTGGTGTGAGCGGGATTAACTTTCCCAGCTCTGCTTAATTTCTAAGTCTAAAAACTCTGATTGTGTCAGAACCGCTGCACCCAGTAATCTAAGTGATACATCATTATATTCAGATTCTCTTTTCCTACATTAAGCTGCTCTCAGATGAGGTAGCAAAAACCTGCTGAGAGATTCCCTTTAATATTGTTAAAAAAAAAAAATGTTTAGGAAGGTATAACATTGAAAATAGTGTAAACCAATGATGATTCCCAGAATCTTTAATAGTTATCCATTGATATTAGCAGTTCATTGTATTGCACAAATTCAAATACATAAATAGGTGTATGGGAGAAATTAATATGTATGTAATGAGTATATATGTGTGCATCAGTGATTGGAACATTTGTAACTCAAACAGAGGTACAGTAAGTGGACCAGGTAGGAAAGCAACCTATCAAGCCTAGCTATAAAAAAGGAGACCGTCTTTAAAAGGTTTGTCCCCGCAACAAAGTACATTTTAATTAATAGATCTTGGAATAATAAAATGTTTCACAACTGGATGTGTTAAAAATTGTTCCTGTGCTGAGATAATGTGCCCCTGCCATGTACTGTGTAATGGCCGTGTCTGACCGTGCAGTGTTGCTCCACTTCATGAGCTCCAGGCAAGGTGAGGAAGTAAAAGAGTATACAGATAAGACAGTGCAGGATCACAGCTGATTCTTTCTGTGAGTTAAAATATGTTTTTGAACAGGCAGCGATATGTTTTACCTCACAGAATGTAGTAGCTGTGATCCCCTGCTGTAATATCTATATTTTTTTTTGCTTCCTCCCCTGGTCAGGAGATGTGAAATGATCAGACCATGTTCCTGCACAGTCAGACACAGCCATTACACAGTACACAGCAGGGGAACATTTATAAGATTATCTCAGCACAGGAACATTTTATTCTAACGCATCCAATTGTGGAAATTAGTATTATTCCAAGATCTATTGATTAAAATGTACTTTGTTAATGGGAGAATCACAAAACATGCCCCATGACAGTGAATAATCTTCCCTTTAAACTATACCTTCAATTAGAGGGATACATCAGTAATAATATAATCATAAGTTTTCCCGCTATTGGGGCTGCAGCTAATAAGGAGCTATTTCAATCATTTTTAGTTGCCTGGCAGCACGTGAATGTGTAATGCATGGAAGTGCAGCTGAAAATGGACAGAAAGCACACATAGGGTGTTACCTAGCTACATGAGTTTTTAGGTTTGCAGACCTTTTGAAAAAGCTTAGTAAAATATCCAGCTGCTACTCCGCTAGTTAGAAGAGTCAACGTGGATTCGGAAACAGAATAGGAAACATTGAAAATGCTGGCCTGCTGGTGGAAATAAAGAATTCCAAGATCCTTAATGGTCAGATAGTATGCGGTTTATCCTCAACACGTTTGAAGTCATGCTGACTTCTTCCTCAGGTGAACATGAAAATAGAGGGAACAGGAGTGAGGTGTCATTTTAAATAGATCAGTCATTCAAAAAATATGCTACTACTATATTTCTTGCGTTACTGTTGTGTTTTGCCCTGGCAAAAATTAAAAGACCACTGCAAAATGTTCAGTTTGTCTGATTTTTCTCTTTATAGGTATATTTTTGAGTAAAATGTAAATTGTTCTTCTGACAACATGTCTCTGAATTTCCAAGCAATAGATTTTGTATTTTTTTCTGAAAAGGAGAAATGGTCAAAATTAAAAAAAAAAATGCAGTGCTTTCAGACCTCAAAAAATGCAAAGAAAACAAGCTCATAATCATTTAGAAACAACAATACTAATGTTTTAACTCAGGAAGAGCTCAGAAATCAATATTTTGTGGAATAACCATGATTTTTAATCACCGTTTTCATGCCTCTTGGCATGCTTTCCACCAGTCTTTTACACTGCTTCTGGC